>NW_026889778.1:29955000-30200000 GCF_033153115.1 Saccostrea echinata
TACAATGTCATGTATCATACAAATTACTATAATTAAGGCTTTAAGTGTTGTGTATCATAGACCTAAAGGAGCATACTTTATTAAGCTGTGGTAGCAGGAACCTGCTTTGGATAGAGGCCAATTTAAGCCAACAACTCATCCAAAGTCAGATAAATTACAGTATTTGAAAAGAGTACATAAAATTTTATTCTATATATATATATTTGACTATAAGGCAATTTTTTTGAAAAAATTAGATGGGTGGTTGTATCAAAAGCATTTTTAATTTGATGGGGGGTGGGGGAGAAGGTAATTAAAAATGTATAGGCGGTGGGGTAAAAATAAAAGTGCCTTCCAACCCCCCCATACATTTTTTCCTGGAATAGCCCTGAGCTAAAAACATACATACCTTGAATAGGTAAAAAAAATTGAGTTGGGTGGATTTGGTGAGTCTGTCACGTTACAGTAAAAAAAATTTAAGGATGGCCTAATACATGATTTCAATACAGGGTATATTACTGTTGGTGAATTTATTGAAGCAATACAATAAAGTAAGACTGTATTTTACCTGTCATCCATTTCATCTACTTCTTCAGGTTCTGGTTTTGGTACTACTCTCTTCCTCAGTCTGGGGGACCTGGGTTTAGGTGGTGGCCTGTAAAACAGTCATGTACATTATGCTCTTATATGCAACAATAGAGTGGTTGGGCCATTTTGATTGATAATCATTAAAACATCATGCTGCAATAATTCTATTCCAAGACAAAATGTCTTAATCACTTTAATCCCAGATATCTTGATTTTTACAAATTACAAAAAAGATAGCATTTAAGAGGGCTGGGTGGTTGTGGCCATTTTCAGACTATATTGATCTCCTTTAGAAGAAGAGCTCCATGTAAAGATATACAAAAATGATCAAATTTCAAAACTAAAATGTATGAAATTTTTGTTTGCCACATGATAGTTGACAGTTTAAGATATCATATCTAAAAAATTAAATTATATCTGATGGTTAATTTGTTGACCCCCCAGCCTCCTTAAAGTAGATCTAAAGATTAAACAATGCAGAGCTGTCAGTCAATTCTAATTATCTCCAAACCTGGCCATCAATGTGCATATATGCATGAAGTGATTCCCTGTTACCAGTGTACATTTTCACACTTTAAGAAAGGACAGGTTGACTAACTTGACAGAAATTTTACATGCTTCTCTTTCAGGGTCGGTTTTGAGTTTTGATGGACATAACCTATTCTCTACAGAGATGTGGACAAGCTTTCGCCTACATAACTCTGGTTACAAAAGTATCACCTAAAAAGTACCAATTTTTTGTCATATATGAACAAAATGGAATAAAATATTGGTAAAATCTTTTAATTTTACTTTCATTATATTTTTAGCTCACCTGCGCTTTTCAGATCATCTGTTGTCCACCCGTCTATCCATCCATCTGTAAACTTATTTTCATATTTTCAACTTCTTCTCAAGAACTACTGAGGGCCAATTTTAACCAAAGTTGGTACAAATCATTCTTGAGTGAAGGGGACTTTAAATTGTTAAAATGAAGGACCAAGCCCCCTTCCAAGAGGAGATAAGCAAGAAAAGACAAAAATAGGGCGAGGTCATTAAAAAATCATCTTCTCAAGAACCACTGGGTCAGAAAACCTGAAACTTATGTGAAGCTTCCTGAGGTAGTGTAGATTCTAAATTGTTCAAATCATGGCCCCTGGGGCTAGGGTGGGGCCACAATAGGGAATCAAAGTTTTACATTGAAATATATAGGAAAAATCTTTAAAAATCTTCTTGCCATGAACTACTGGGCTAGAAAAAGTGAAACTTATATGGCAGATTCCTGAGGTAGTGTAGATTCTAAAATGTTCAAATCATAGCCACCGTGGATAGTGTGGGGCAACAATAGGGAATCAAAGTTAGTTGCGACTAAAAAAAATTGATTTTGCAACTAGAAATTAAAATAAGCTCGCATTTTCGCGACTGAGAAAATTTGGGCTGGCGACGTCCAGTTTTAAGATTGGAATTGAGATTTACGTATATCAAGATTTTCTATTCAGAAAATGTTTGAAGACACACTTTAATTATCTTTATAAAGCATCACAAGGACTTAGATCACGTAATGTTATGACAGTATGCTGTAATAGTGACTACTTATACAAAGTGTGATGGAACCAGGGACATAAATTATACATCCTTAATAGAGCAGCATCCAAATGTCATAAACTTTTTAGAACTCCACCTTGTTATTGAAACATTTGGTCAATTGCTTGCATATCACAAATAATTAAGATTATTTTGGTGGCATTAATAACAACTGTTTAATGGGTTAGGTATGAAGTAATAAGTAAACATGGCACAAAGTCCTTTCTCAACAAGTGTCAAACCTGTATTTTCTTCTGATAGATTTTAATTCTAAGATCAGACTACTTGTGTTCTTCTGTGTACTGTACAACCATATGGGTGGTTGTACTTAATAAAAATATTTCCTTCAATCTAGCCACATTGTTTATAGTCACAGCAATAAGTAATCTTTGATTTAATAAAGACATGAAACATATAGGGTGTTTGTTCCTACTTTTACTAGTGTTATTCACAAATTGTATTCATGGCGAGTGGAATATTTGTTGATTTAAAATTTTTTAATAAGGTTACTGCGATACTCTTTCTACCATATATGCATTAATTGTCACAAGTAATGCACTTGTGAAAAAAATATGAAAGCCCCATCTCTTCTGGAGCAAATGTTACAGCCAAAGTTAAAACATTAAGGAGGCTGGATGGTCAAGTCACCATAAAATCTTCCTAAAATTTTAATTTATGAATTGTAAAGCTATAAACAATAATCTAATTTAGAAAAAATTCATATACTTTAGCTTCTAAATTTGAGTATTTCCTGTATATTGATATGGAGCTCTTCTTTAAAAGGAAATCAATACAGTCATAAAATGGCCACGACAATCGAGGCCTCTTAAATGAGTAGGTCAAACTTTTAAGTCAAGGCCAGGAATTCAACAAGAGACCCATGGGCCACAACCCTCACCTAAATAACTATGTCCATTCTTGTTTTTCATCAGCAAAGTCTTTTTCCTATGTATTCCTAAGTAAAATTTAGCCAACCCATTGAAACCCCATTTTACCCTACACTACCTGAAGATGCTTCCATATAAATGCCTAATCATGGCTTTCCTGTTCTTGAAAAGAGAATTTTTAAAGATATTCAAGAATTTTAATTAAAATTCAAAGAAATTTCTATATATTCCTAACTTTTATACCCAATGTGACCCATCCTTTCCCCAGGGCATGATTTGAACAAACTTGAATATACACTACCTAAGGATGAATCCATGGAAATGTGAATTGACATGGTTTTGCCATTCTTGAGCAAAGATTTTTCCTATATTTTTTGTGTATATTTTCCTATGTAAAACTATGATTGCCCATCCCCATCCCACCCCCATGGGGTCATGATTTGAAACTACAGGAAGCTTTTGCAAAGATTCTTGAGAAGAAGATTTTTAAAAGATTTTTTTCCCAATGCATTCTTATGATTTGAACAAAGAACAAAGTTCACTTAAGGCCTTTCTTGGTCCTGTGAATTTCTGAAAATTCAAAATTGCTCTGTAATAGTTGAAAATATGTTAAATTTTTCTTGGGCCCTTGATGACAGCATATCATTTAAAAATGACGTAATTTTCTCTATAGTCCATGTATTATGACATCATGAATTGTGTCAAGTTCCTTAAATCCTGAAAACTTCTTTAAAAATGGCCAAAAATTTAAGCTGTTTTCAATACTTTTTATAGCCCCCAACCTCTGATCTAAAATTTTTGATTATATAATGAAAGAACTGTACCAGAAGATTGTTATCCATGAAAATTTGTTTGGTTCATGGGTTGGGCTCATATTTTAATTATTAGGTGAATATGCTCAAATTCATCCATTTTCTTCAAAATTCAAGAATATTGAAATTTTGCAAAACCTTTTTTGCAATACCTGAACTCTCAAAGGAAATTTTATTCATAGGCAATGATAGCACCAAGTCTATACTTTATGGTGATGTTTAAAGTGAAACATTGGGACCTTGTCATTTAATTGGTATAGGGACAGGGCCATTTTATGGAGTTAATGAACCTAGCTCTTTAAATCTACACTACCACAGGATGTTTCCATTGAGATTGAGTGATCATGGCTTTGGTCTTCTTGAGAAGAAGACTTTCAAAGATAGATATACCCATGTAAAACTGTGATCACCTTTAGTGGCCAAACCCCATCCCCATTGTTCATGATTTGAATCTATACTGCCTATGGATGCTTCCATATAATTATGACTAATCATGGCTTTGCTGCTCTTGAGAAGAAAGATTTTCCCTATATTTACCCATGTAAAACTTTTATCACCCATTGTGACTCCATCCTACCCTGAGGGTCAAGATTTGAACAAACTGGAATCTAAATCATGTCAGGAAGCTTTCACTTAAGTTTCATCTTTTCTGGCCCAGTGGTGCCCGAGAAGAGGATTTTTAAACAACCCCACCCAATTTTTACTTTTTCTTAATTATCTCCCCTTGGAAGGGGGTGTGGCCCTTCATTTGAACCAACTTAAATCCACTTTACCCAAGGATACTCTGTGCAAAGTTTGGTTGAAAATGGCCCAGTGGTTCTGGAGAAGAAGATGCAATTGTAAAAAGTCAAAGACAATGACAGACAATTCGACTCAGGTGATCTAAAAATGATTGCTCTTTCTAAAAGAAGTTGTCACAGGTAAAAACATGTCAAAATTCTTAAAAATTAGGTTAAACTCCAAGGTAAAGCTCACAGTTAAAAAAAATCATAGTAAATTTGGAAAGGTCTTGTCACAGATAATGTACATGTGAAATATGAAAGCCATATCTCTTCTCATTTAAAAGTTATGACCAAGGTTAAAGTTTTTGTGACAGACAAATAGACAGACAGATAAATGAGATTTAATTCCCCTTGCTTTTGTGAAAGTGGGAAACAAGAACTGAAGATGGATAGCTATGAAAATTTGGGTATTTCTAACCTTTGACTGCGAAAAAGGACATCAGAAGATTGATAGGGAAATTGTAAGGCATATTTAAGATGCTCCATCCCTAAGCCTTGCATTTAAATTGTAAAGGTTGGCAACTCTGCATTTGTAAAACAAAATACATGTAGCAAACAATCCAATTTCTATCACAATAAAGTTACCATATCTCTGTTAATATGCTTTTTAAAAAAGCAATTTTAACATATACTAAATGAATTCAATACAAGAACAAGTGTATTTAACTTACGACTGTTCCTCATCATCTGGTACTTCAGCTGAAAACAAGATATAATTTTGATTACAAAACTGTAATAAAGTGCATGGCCACAGCGTATGATCAGGGATTCATCTAGCTAATTTATTACTACTCCATTCATATATACAGGGGAAAAATGAGAACAATTGGTTGACACAAGCACTAGAGGTTTGAATATACAATGGAAGTCCAGGGGCATGTCCCCCTGGAAATTTTCAAATAAGTGAGGCAAAAATCTGCACTCTGAGAGCTAATCTGGGCCATCATTTCTAGAACTATTATAAACAAAAACAAATGTTAGGTTATATTATGTATTTTAAATGTATATTTAATCAGGAAATTTGCTGTGACTAAAAGGAGAATGCTGACATTTTTTCCAAAAGAGGAAAGGTTCAGACTAGCGGTAGTTAAAACAACATTGATAAATTCCTGATGATACACCCATCAAATATAATTTAATCACCATAAACAGTTTAAAGTGCAAAGAGAAAAGTCATATCAACTTTGGTACAAAGATTTCAATGATTTTTCAATTCTTAATGTTTGAAGTGCATCTCCTGTGGTGTAATTATTAATTAAAACAAATAATATATTGTATATTTCTCCACTGGTTGTGTTACAGTCTTAAAAATACCCATCTGCAGTTTTGTTCATTGTATTTTTTATGAATGATGAACAATACTACAGCCTATTAAAACATCAAAACACTAATAATTCTTCTTATTCTTGGGCTATAAAACTGTCATCTTAGCGAGACATGACAATCTGCAATTTTTTGTTGAGATATATATAAAAATAATAAATATTATATATACAGTTAAACTTCGTTATCTCGAAGTTGACGGGACTGTTGATGAACTTCGAGATATCCGGGGGTTCGACATATCGAGGGTTATAATTCTAATGAAGTGAACATGCACTTAATAGGAGAAACATGTAAAATTCCTTCTTGTTTGAAATTTTGTTTACGATTTCTTTAATATACAATCATGTATTTAGCATTAAAAAGATTTTTACATCCTCTTTAAGTCAACCGCTTGCATCATTTCCAATATATACATAACCGGATATTGTCTATGCATTGTAAATTTAAAACTGGTCGCTGTCAGAATAACTCAAACGAAATATATATACATTTTTTTTATTGGAAAAACATGTTCACACATGTATAATCAGTTAAAAGAAAATATTTTACCGTAATAAAATAAAATGCAAAAGAAGAAACACGCACTTTTGTCTAACTAGAGAACAACGCTGAATCATAGGGCACGTACTATAGCACAACTTGAGTTTTCACTGCGACACACACTCACATGACGATGTGTACTGACAATTGTAAATTCTGCGCGCTCATATAGGAAAAATAAATTCTAATTGCATTAAATTACAGAATTTTGTTTCACTTTGATGTTTATAATTTTCACTTTCATATGCATAAACTATGCTTAAATATATAGCGATTATCAAGATAAAGTACCCCAGCCACAAAACAATTAACGTGTCATCCATGTGTATGCATAAGACTAATACACACAACCTTTGGCCTGCATAATTAAAATCAAGGTAAGCCATACATACACCTCGTATAATTATCACGCTATTATCTGTTGATCACAGGAATATAGGTAATCCGTGGGTGACAGACAGGTGGCTGTTATCAATAGAGTGTTCACTTTACCTAACGGACTTGATCATCTGAGCGGAAAATTATCCTGACTTCGAGATAACGCATGTGATTTTAATGAATGGGTACACAATTTTACTTCGAGATAACCAGGGTATTCGACATTACCGTGTTCAACATAGAGGGGTTTATTTTAATCATTTATAAAGCAATTTTCGTCGGGACCGCGGCCTTACTTCGACATATCCGGGGTATTCGAGATATCCGTGTTCGAGATTTCGAAGTTTAGCTGTACAATATAAAATTAGTTTTAATAACTTTACACCAAATTTATCTTGAAAGTAATGGCTATAACCCAACAAGAACTATTAAATTTGACGGATACTTATCAATTGCAATTAAGGAGATCAGCTCCTCAGCCAGGAAGAATAACTCTTAGAATTATTATTTAAAGTCAAAATCTCAAAATTAAGCTTGAAATTGAAATCTTTGCATGCAACAATTTTTATTTCATGCATCTCGATATGATTCAAGGTTCTTTGAAGTCTAAGAAATGGTTTTGTAAAAAGTTGACATTTGTACCCAATAAAAGTTGAAAATAACTAGAACTGTCCAAAATAAGCAAAATATCCCAGGCTGCGTTTTTCAGAAAAGGTGCCAAGTCACTGATCTAAAAGGTGTCCACAATTTATTTAAACATTTAGAGTGAAAATTTAATTGCTCATTATACAGTTGAACTTCGGTATCTCAAACACAGATATCTCAAATACAATGGATATGTCGAAGTGATTGGAAAGTCCCAAGCCCTTTTTCTTCAAGTATTTTACCCTCAATATCTTGAACCCACAGATATCTCGAAGTTTTTTCTCTGTCCCATCAAGTTCAAGATAATGAAGTTGGACTGTATTTTTATGATGAATACCGGTAATGAACTGATGCTCAGCCTAATAAAACTTCAATACTTATAATCATATTGTTTTTTATTAGAATGAAAAATAAATTACAACTATCTGTCAGCTTTGTGAACATGAAACTCTGCAAATAAATAATCAAAAAACTGGAAGGTTTCAATGACATCAAACATGAAAAACAATATCAAAAGTTCTTTTTGAGTTTGATAAAAAAAATTTAACTTTAAACAAAATGTCAAAATTACAGGTTTGGGGCTCCAAATAGAATGGGGTTTGAATTAACCAGTCACCATCGAAAGTAAACACGTTCATGCTGAATATTTAACTCATCTCTTTTAAATCAGTTGAAAAACTATGAAGGACTTAAAAGGAGTATTCTACTTAAGTATAGTAGTGTGGTCCCTTTTCACACCCTTGGTTTACCGGTTAAATATCATCATACGGTATTTTGTTTGTTTTCATTGTGTATAACAAAGTATTTCTAATTACCGTATTTGGCTGAATATGCATTGGTGTAAAATACGCACCCCCCTTTTTGAGCCTGAAACGGGGAAAAACGCAGTTCAGTTGTATTATACGCAGCAGAAAATTTTACCAAGCGGTGTTCTGAACTTTTGAAAATCGCGGTAATTTGCTATGAAAATCGGCCGAAAATTAACAGAATACTATATTTTATTCAAAAGCGTTTTTATTTCTTAATCTTGACTTTCCATATCGCGGCAATCTGGAGGAAATTATTTTATTAAAGCACAAGATAATGTTGCATTAAAGTATTAACAGAGTTTATTATTAATTTTTTCTTTAGCATACGGTGACATTGAAATTATACGTCGCCATATTCTAACTACTCTTTGTGGAAATAAGTTTATTTCAACAATGCACGAGATATTGTTGCAAGTTTAACAGTTGTCATATTTATTTTTAGTTTAAGGTAAATTATGTAAATTTAACAGGGCAAGTGATATTGCAACATATTCATAGACTACAATTTTCCTCTTTTGAACTTGAAATTAATTAATTAAAAAGCTGATGTTATAAAAATAAAATCAAAATTTAACAAGCGTGTAAAGTGTAGTTATCAATACACCTCCAAAGCTGTGAAAAATGATGTACAAAGGTGAGATATATGTCTTCATACATCGAGGTAATCTTCATGGATATCTTATTTTCTACAGAGCACGAGTAAATGATAACACTTAGTTTCATATTTCCTTTTTTAACTCTCAATCATTTTAACACGAGGTCGATATAAGATAAAGTAAAATTACATTTAACAAGCGTTTAACTGTTTAATGTGTGGTAATCAACACATGCTTATACATACGAAAGATCATAAACCAACCCCCGATTTTTAACAAAGAAAATAATCAAAGCCATTAATAAGAGCAGTAAATAATCAGTGCTCTAACTGTAAAAACAATGCTTTGGAGTCGATAAACAAATTAATTGCCTGGAGGGGGTGTTGAGCATAGGCACTCCCCAGCTTAATTGTTAAAAAATATATATCTACTATACTATTATGTTTATAGTATAGTAGATATATATTTTTTAACAATTAAGTTGGGGAGTGCTTATGGTGTTGAGGGGTAATTATCGAGTGACAAGCGCACGTGTTCACAACATTGGCTTCCATTCACTGGGACTTATAGAGGGGTGTTTATGTTGAAATGAATTTTCACTGAGTTATTTAAAATCTAAAATAAATTTCATTTTATTGTATTTCATTAAAAAATGACTTATTACTTTTCTGACCAAGTGTCTGACTGATTAGGTACATGTGTACTATGATTACGGAAGCACGTGGCAAAGGAATGTGTGAACATCTATAAATAACATCGTTAATGGCGGCCTACACGGAGACAATGAACATGCAGCTCAAATTAATTTTAACTTGCTTTTAAATTTAATTTAACTTTCAAAAGGTTATAAATATAACATTTTTAACAAGCCTACATTCCAACAATAACTTTCCGAAGTTTTAAATACGGAGATAAACAGCAAGAAATTGCATAAGTCTCTAGGTAATACTACGGTATGTGCGTATGATAGCCATGTTTCACATGAAAGAAAAACCTGTCAAAATCCCTTTGTGGTGTAAAATATGCACCCCTTTCTCACAGAAAATTATTTTGGGAAAAAAGTGCGTATTATATTCAGCCAAATACGGTAAAGCTTTGTGTACTTATAATGAATAATTAAACGTTTCAAAAAATACAAGTCAATTTCTTAAACCTATCGCACACCAAAAAATGCCGGAACATTTCCCGATCAGACTACGGTTTCTCTATTACATGGAAATGGGTGGAGACATTTAGATTAAACACTATGAAAAGAATATCTTGATATGATATTTTCTTTCAAAGACGATTTATTTGTTCAAGATTCACAATGAACTACAAATACAATTTTCTATTTATAAATCTTCAAAATGGCAATAATTTTATAAAACGCTATAACAAAATGAACCAAACAAGTCCATGCTGACAGATGTAAAACTGAGTACGTTTCAACTGAGAGCTATCATGTTTACTGGGGGCAATTACTTGTTCTTTATATATAATATTTAAGCATTGTTTTAGTGATTGCACCTAAACTACAACCATATCTCTATATATATCTACAGTATATACAAGTTACGATCAGGTGTGGTATATGGAACACTAGAAAAACATAGGTAATCAAAGATTACGAAGCTCATCTCAAAGAATGTTATCTTAAAGTAAGGCAAATTTCACATCATATTCTTTTTTTAGTTAGTGTACATCCCAAGATCAATATCCATGCAAGTTTGGTTTAAGTACGACTTATAGTTACTTGGAAATAGACCTGTTCAAAAAATGTTTATCCTGTTTACTTATCAAGAAAATTTTGGTCATTTCCAACATCCAAAGTATGTCTGGAAGTTTACATCCTTAGATGCACCATCTATGCAAGTTTAATCATAGCAGGCCATAATGTTATATAGCTACTCCAAAAAAATTATCCTGGTCACTCATCTGGAAAATGTAGGTCAGATTCAGAATCCAAAGCAATTCTGGAAGTGACCATCCCTAGCTTCATCATCCATGGTAATTTGGTTAAAATATGGCTAAAATTCACTCATGTGGAAAAATCAAGGTCGAATCCAGCATCCGAAGCAGGTTGGTTAGCGTACATCCCTAGATGCATCCTCCATGCAAGTTTGGTCAAGGTAAGGCTTATAGTTACTTGGGAATGGACCTGCTGCAAAAACTTTAACCTGGTCACTCATCTGGAAAATCTAGGTCAGATCCAGCATCGGAAGCAAGTGTGGTTATGTCCATCCCTAGATGCATCATCCATGCAAGTTTGATCCAGGTAGGGCTTATAGTTACTTGGGAATGGACTTGCTCCTAAAACTTTAACCGGGACGCCAACGCCAGGGGTATAGCATAAGCATATCTCGACTTCGTTGAGGTGAGCTAATGAAGGAAATGGAGAAATACTGTAAAAGAGGTCGATGTCTTCGAATTCATAATAAAATTGGTTATAAGATTGTAAAATTAAGGTTGAAATTTGAATATCAACCTTTTTAGTATTAACTATGTATTAGTATATTTTAACTATTCGTATTAATGTAATTTTGTGATTTTTAAACCACCTGATGGGTTGTTTCTTTAACATGCTTATACTTTCCGAACTGTTCTTCATGTCATTTGACACACTGCTTTCTTTAACAAGAGGCCCAAGGGCCTTAACGGTCACCTGAGTATAATACAATAATTTAAAGGATGCATAGAGTATAATATGAACTGAAAGGTGAAGCTTTGTTGCCCAAAAGAAAAAATAAATAGGGTGATCATGATCAACAAAATAATTGGTCTTAATATTCATTAACAGTTCATAAATTAGGTTCTAATCTGTTCCCCATTTATCATTATCACCATACAGTATATTAACAAATTATCAATGCTTCTCTATTATTTTAATCCCTTGTTGAAATCACTTACATTGGCCTCTCTTGGTCTTTGATGAACATTTAATAAGACAAGTTATTTTTGTCTCATTTTTATTTATCTACTACTTACAAGTCTATCTGATCATTAAAACAATGAAAGTACTTTTTGTATTATACAATAAAAGTTTTTGCATAATTCTCTTATTCTATTTACCTTTCAAGTACATTATTTACAGTGATAAATTATCAAAAGTAAATGGCAAAGGGGAATAACTCCTCTCAGTAGAGTACAAACTAATAGAGCCCTGGTCAGGACCAGAACACTTGAGCAAATGGTCCGGATGTTCAACAAGAGGCCCATGGGCATTATAGGTCACCTGAGTATCGCTTAACAACTTTCCAACAATTGAATTTGGTTTGTATTTTGCACCAGAGGCCATGTAATTCACAATTTTGAAAGAGGCACTATTGCTCATCATAACTATACAGTTAGCATGCTTACTTTGAGTACTTAATACCCAGAGGCAGAGCAGAGGAACAAAAACAAGAAAAGTAGGAAGATCAGGATCAACAAAATAATTAGTCTAGTATTCACTATCAACTCAGAAATTGAGTTCTAATCTGTCCCCCACTTAACACTATCACCATGCAGACTATTAACAAACTATTAGTGCTTCTGTACTATTTTTATACCCATATTAAGATCTCTAGCATTGACCTCTCTAATGGTCTTTGAAGAACTTTTAATAAGATAAGTTATTTTTGTCTCATTTTTATTTATCTATTACTTACAGGTCTACCTGATTATTAAAACTAAGAAAGTACTTTTTTAATTATACGATAAACATTCTTGCATAATTATCTTATTTTATTATACCTCTGTGAATTTTTTCTAAATAAAAATATGACGAATAAATCTGCTATTTTTTTAAACCGTGGAATAGTTTTTGTGCTATTAGCCCATGGTGAAATAGTCATCAAACTATTCACCGGCAGCATTCCGTTTCCCTCGCTTTTCATTTCGGAGCTCTTCTGGTTTATCCAGATTGTGACGTAACACAAGTAAAGTCGGCTTCGGTATAATAAAACACCTATTTACTGACTATTCGGACAATAGCAAGTTTATCGTCCCCCTCGACAGCAACTGTTTCCCTCGGCTGCGCCTCGGGAAATAGTTGCTGTCTTGGGGGACGATAAACTTGCTATTGTCCTCATAGCCAGTAAATAGGTGTATACTATTAACCTTTCAAATACATTATTTACAGTGATTAATTATCAAAGGTGAACGGAAAAGGGGAGTAACTTCTCTCAGTAGAATACAAATTAATAGAGCCCTGCCCAGGACCAGAATGCTTAGACGAATGGTCCAGATGTTTAAAAATCTGGTAGAAATACGCTTACTCATATCATTTAAACTTTTACTCAGTTTGCTTCCGATATGCCCAGAAGCAGAGAAGAATTTCACAGGTACAATGCATTTTCACTACAGATTCAACAAAGCCTTACCCTAACACCAGAACCCAAGACCAAGGGTCAAGAAATTTACAAATTTGGAAGAGTTACCCTCATCATCATTACTATGGACTTCAAAGAATTAACACTTTTCCACTATATTATCAAAAGCCCCCCCCCCCCCCTTTATGCCAGAACCCTTGACCCTAGGACCACAAGATTTAAAAATTCTGTTCGAAGCTCCCATTTTCATCATAGCTAAGCAATTTATTTATCAGCTCAACACTAAGGAGCCAACAGGATTAATTAATGATTAATTAATAGAATTAATGCTTTTTCACTATATAATCAATAGAGCCCCCCCCCCCCCCCCCCCCTCAAGAACCCCAAAAACTGAGGCGATATATTTAAAAATTTTGGAAGAGGCATCCTTGTCTATCATAATCATGCACTTAGTTTGATTAAATAATCTCCAGTAGCAGAGAAGAAGATTTTCAAAGAATCAATGCATTTTCACTATATAATCAATAGAGCCCCGCCCTAACACCAGAACCCCTGACCCTGGGGCCATGAAATTCACAATTTTGGAAAAGGCATCCTTATGCATCATAACCATGCACTTAGTTTGTTTAAATAGTCTCCAATAGCAGAGAAGAAGATTTTCAAAGAATCAATGCATTTTCACTATATAATCAATAGAGCCCCACCCTAACACCAGAACCCCTCACCCTGGGGCCATGAAATTCACAATTTTGGAAGAGGCACTCTTACTCATCATAACTATATACTTAGTTTGTTTAAATAAAACCCAGGAGCAGAGAAAAAGATTTTCAAAGAATTAAGGATACACCAAAGGCTTTTTTCAAGATTTTCAACAATTTTGAGATTTTTGGCTAAGAAAAAGAAGTTAATCACTGCTTTATAATGCATGTAAAATTCTTGGTAATTATGAAATGGTTTTCTAATTATTTAACAATAATGAAACATAAACACTACCACATGTGAATGTTCCGTTATTGAAGCTTCTGATTTGATCTGTGACTGCCTGCTCATGAACAACGCAATAAATCACTGTGACCACTTGGGGAATTCTTCACTAGCCACACAGAGGTTATCAGTAATTAAACTACAGGGACTCTAAATTTAGAGAAAAAGATCTAACAGATCACTGATGACCATAAAATAGGAGGTGGAGCTTAGCTCTTGCCATTTTGCCGGGAAATCTTTCTGATTCAGAATTGGACCTATTTTACTTAATTAAAAGCATCTAAATACAGAAAAGAACCTCCCATTCTTGTGAATATGCATAGGAAATGTGGCTAAGTGACAGGTATCCAAAGCTGAATCTCCAAGGTGTCATATATTCCTAGCTTTGGCAGATTTTGTTGTGTAATGGGTTTTTGCCCTCTACTGTAAAGTAAGATCAGACAGTTTGTGGTATTATGTCAAAGGATTCAGCTCCCTTATTTATTGACCAATTTCTCTGAAAATTGGATGGGTTGCTTATCAAATGTGTGTTCACAAAACCGTATCTCAGATTTTTGATATCAAGCTTAGTTTTGGAATTATTGAGGGAAATGTTAAATTAGGCTAATAAATTGGTAACATTGAAGGGCAAATGGCTGTAACTTTTGAATAAGAAGATTTATCGACAATCTGAGATACAGGTAAACTTCGGTATCTCGACTTCGGATATGTCGACAACCAGGGATATGTCGACGTCCGTCCGCGGTCCCGGCAGTATTTACTATATAAATGATTTGCAAAAACCCTGATATGTCGACCTCGGTAATCTCGACAACCCTGGTTATCTCGACGTATATTCACAGTCCCAAGAGCAAAATTTACCTGGTATATGTCGACATCGGCAATTTTCTGCTCCACTGAACCTAACTGTTTGTCAGATAGGGTCGCTCGTCACGCACGGACAGCTCCGGGTATCTCGACGTCGTCAAAAATTTACACCTTTCACACCCATGTTTTGACTGCACGCTGCTTAATTAATTCTATAGACTGTGTTTGTAGGTGAATCCAAAGCCCCCCTCGGCGTCTTTGAGACGTTAATTGCTTAATGTTCAGCTTGGGTAATATCACTGATAAATCTGCACGATTCTGCTTAAATTTACAGGTGTTTATTTATGTCGAAACCTAACATAACTTTTAAAACTGAAAAAGATAACTAAATTACAAAGAATAATAAACATATTGAATAAATTCAAACTAAAGAATTAAACGATGTTCTAATAATATTTCGTAGTTAAAATGCATTCAACAGGAAATAATCCGATTTACGACACGATTAACCGAATCATCCGTAATTCATGCATCTGTGATATCACTACGTTAGTTTAGATACACAAATCTCTTAAAAAATTAATATTAATGCACATTCTTCCTGAATGAAATAAGAAAAAAATAATTACGCACTTCATATGTTTTCGTATCTCGGATGTCGACTTTATCATGTTTATACGGTTCGGTTCGAAGTTTATAGAGCGCATTTCGTATCCTGTTCTGACAAAAAAGCAAGTAACACGCGAATGCTGAATGGAAAACTACAAAAATTTAGAACGATTTCGATAAAGAGAAAGAACAGGTTTCATAAATAAAATTTTTAAAAATAATTTCTTAGATTTTTAATAAAAATAGATGGATTACTGAAATAAGTTGACCTACAGTCTATATTGAAGTCATGTACGTATAATAAGTTTATACACGTGTATGTGTTTGGTTATGCAGTGAAATCTTGGACGTCAAGTCTCAACTCTGATATCTCGACACCTCGGATATCTCGACATTTTCGGATGGTCCCGTCGATGTCGAGATAACGAAGTTTACCTGTACGGTTTTTAAGTTCAATCTTTAATCTACCTTGAGGTAAAATGACCACTTTGATAGGTTAAATACAAAAAAGTTGATTTATAAAATATTTATGCACTAAAATTTACATTAATATTTCAATAATTTTTAAATAAGGTATTAATTAAAGTTTAAATTAGGATAATTAAATAGTAAATTTAACAAGCTTTCAAATGATATATACTTTTATTATGTTATCTTTGATAATGAAAGAATTACATGCAAATTAATTTCTGGCATTTGGAAACCTTTGGTGTATCCTTAAAGCATTTTCACTATATAATCAATAGAGCCCTGCCCTAACACCAGAACCCCTGACCCAGGGGCCATGGCTTTCACAATTCTGGAAGAGGCCCACCTCCTCATCATAACTATGTACTTAGTTTATCACCTTAATGCCCAGGAGCAGAGGAGAAGATTTTCAAAGAATCAATGCATTTTCACTATATAATCAATAGAGCCCCACCCTAACACCAGAACCCCTCACCCTGGGGTCATGAAATTCACAATTTTGGAAGAGGCACTCTTACTCATCATAACTATATACTTAGTTTGTTTAAATAAAACCCAGGAGCAGAGAAGAAGATTTTCAAAGAATTAAAGCATTTTCACTATATAATCAATAGAGCCCTGCCCTAACACCAGAACCCCTGACCCAGGGGCCATGGCTTTCACAATTCTGGAAGAGGCCCACCTCCTCATCATAACTATGTACTTAGTTTATCACCTTAATGCCCAGGAGCAGAGGAGAAGATTTTCAAAGAATTAATGCATTTTCACTATATAGTCGATAGAGCCCCGCCCTAACACCAGAAACCCTGCCCCTGGGGCCATGAAATTCACAATTTTGGAAGAGGCATTCTTGTTCATCCTAACTATGTACTTAGTTTCTGAATTTAATACCCAGGAGCAGAGAAGAAGATTTTCAATGAATTAATGCATTTTCACTATATAATCAATAAAGCCCCACCCTTACACCAGAACCCCTGCCCCTGGGGCCATGAATTTCACAATTTTGGAAGAGGCACTCTTACTCATCATAACTATATACTTAGTTAGTTTATTTAATACCCAGGAGCAGAGAAGAAGATTTTCAAAGAATTAATGCATTTTCACTATATAATCAATAGAGCCCTGCCCTAACACCAGAATCCCAGACCCTGGGGCCATGAATTTCACAATTTTGGAAGAGGCACTCTTACTCATCATAACTATATACTTAGTTAGTTTATTTAATACCCAGGAGCAGAGAAGAAGATTTTCAAAGAATTAATGCATTTTCACTATATAATCAATAGAGCCCTGCCCTAACACCAGAATCCCAGACCCTGGGGCCATGAATTTCACAATTTTGGAAGAGGCACTCTTACTCATCATAACTATATACTTAGTTAGTTTATTTAATACCCAGGAGCAGAGAAGAAGATTTTCAAAGAAATAATGCACATTCACTATATGATCAATATAGCCCCACCCTAGCACCAGAACCCCTGACCCTGGGGCCATGAATTTCACAATTTTGGTAGAGGACTCAATGCTCATTACAATGATGCCAACAGTTTGACTGCTTGATGTCCAGGAGTAAAGAAGAAGATTTTTAAAGATTGCATTAATTTTGGTGGTTTTAGCCCCACCCCTCAGGCCCCAGGGGGGCAGGGACCATGAAATTCACAATTTTTGTTCCCCTTCACCCATAGATGCTATATGCCAAATTTGGTTGAAATTGACTGAGCGGTTTTAGAGAAGAAGCTAAAAATGTTCAAATGTTAACGCACATCACACGACGCACGCCGACGGACAAAAACGGATAGCAATAGGTCACCTGAGTGACTCAGGTGACCTAAAAATTCATCTGGAACAACTGTAACGTTTTTCTTGTGTGAAAATAAACAAGAGATGTTTGTGAAACACTTATGCAAATTTCGCCAAGTGAAAGGTCAGGAGCTAAGAAGGCCTAATATGCATGTAATTCTCGTGTGGCTGTCTTTGTGTTTGACGTCAGTGGGCGGGGAAATTGATTGAAATTGACATGTGAGGCCTTGTGTAATTTAAATCTATTAATCTACATTTTTAAAATCTAAGTTTACAATTTTATTTCACAATGAAATGGAAATATAAGGAATCACTGTCTAGTTAGTAGAGTATGCCAGGGACATCAATGATAGTTTGAAATGTGGGATAATTTATGCATAACGGGCTTTGCCTGTTATGCAAATTATCCCACATTTCCAACTATCGTTGATGCCCTGGCATACTCTACTAACTAGACAATGATTCCTTAAATGTCCCGTCTTAAGACAGGCATATAAAAATATCTTTAAGGCTTTTCCAGTTTTCTCTGAAGTAAAACCGACTTACAATAATGTTTTCGAGAGCTTTGTTTTGTGATCAAACTTCCTCCACTCCTCAGTTTCAGCAATCTCTTCTCATACACACTTCTTGTTGAAGCTATAGAAATAGAAAACATACTCATAAATCCAATACCTACTCCCCCCCCCCTTTTTTTTAGCGCATCTGAGCCAAAGACTCAAGTGAACTTTTCCAATCAAAATTTTCTTATGATGGTCTAAGTTATTCAGCGTACTTTGGGTTGATTGATAAAAGTTACTTGGTGTTAAAAGAAATTATATAGGATTTTGCATTGGTAGGAAAAACAGTGGCTGTATACAAGGAGTGACTGCCTAATATAGGTGACCGCACTAGTGTTGTACCGATTATAAGTAAACATCCGTTGTTGACGTCAATATGCTAACTATTCTGATGATTGATTATAATTTTTCATAATCGATCATCGGAAACATATTTCTAATACAATACATTCCAGAATTATCCATTTCTGGTTTAAAATTTATTTCTTCTTAATGAAAGAAAATGGCCTCTGCATCTGATACTAGTCAACTAGCACGAAGCAGAGATGATTATATAGAAAGTGTAAAAGAAGCAAATAAACAAAGAAAATAATATATTATATATTTTATATATTCATGTTAAAGAAATAATATGAAATGATTGTAATAGTCTGCTTTTTATATACAAAACTATGAAATCCAATTATAATCGGTAAAATCGCATCGGAAGCAATAACCACCTCTGATCGATTATGAAAATTAACCGATGTCCCATCATTAGTGACCACTACAGCAGTTTGTACTGTATTTCGTATATGTACTCACAAATAATTGGACCAGGATTTGCTCCAAGCTTTCGTAGTTCATCTACCAATTCCTTATCTGTCAAAGTCTGAATCTCCTCCATAATGCTGATTTCAATGAAAGTAAAATAAGTCATTTTAACAGCAAAAATTCAATAGTATATAAAAATTGTATTCACTGTGGAATAGCACTTTGAAAAAGTAAAAAGGGCCAAACATGGTCAAAGTAATTCAATTTGTTACAGACTTGTCGAAATCTGTCGGTCCTGTCGGCAAGGCTGGTAAAAATTTGTCTGGACCGACAACTTTGAAGAAAACGTCGGTCTAGATTACCATTTGAAAAAATCAAGCGTGATGCAAATATAATAAAGGTCAGGATCGGGATGTGCAGCTGAAGGTCACAAACACAGAAAAAATGGCCATGTACGCGGCGTGTTGACTATAGTCAATTAAATTTGTTAAGCAAAGTCATAAAACATGTCATTTTTGTCTTTTATTAAAGACTTTCTATCTCAAGGAAGGAAACTTGTAAGATTGAAGGCTGTTGAAAATAATCCAGGGCATTTTGGTGCTGTTATTCATATCACTTTCACAGCATCAAAATAAGGTACATGTATCTGGTCTAAGAAAACTTTGACTGGTCCGACAGAACATTTGACTTTGTCAGACCAAATGTCTAACAATGATTTAAAAATTTCGACAAGTCTGTTGTTCTGCTTTTTTTTTTAAGTAAATTAATGATACAGCTGTTGTGTTTGGTCTCAAACTAATGTTCTGGAATTGTGCATTAATATATGCAATATTTAGGTACTTTTGTCTAGGTAGGGATGGACTTTCTCAAAAATCTCTCCTAGAAAATGTAAAATTTGGCATCCTAAGCCAGTCTATGCGAAAGACATTAGACCAATGGACCTGACCGAAGTGCAATGCCTCTGTCTGATGTGATTCTAAGCCAATTAGTACTTGAGAGTAGGTCATGGTGACCTACTTATTAGTTGTCATTCTCTGAGGACCCAAGATGCATCAACTAACTAAGTTTGATGATTCTAAGCCAATCAGTGCCTGAAATATTTACCGGTAAATAAAGCCATAAAATTTCAAGAATATGTCATGGTGACCTACTTTTCAGTCAACTTACTCAGACGACTCAAGATGCATCAACTGACAAAGTTTGATGATTCTAAGCCAATCAGTACTTAAAATATTTAATTATAGCCATATAAATTGAAAAAGTAGGTCACGGTGACCTACTTTTCAGTAGACGTACTCCATGGACTCAAGATGCATCAACTGACAAAGTTTGATGATTCTAAGCCAAATAGTACCCGAAAATATTTAAATATAGCCATAAAATTTCAAAAGTAGGTCACTGTGACCTACTTTTCAGTTGTCATACTCTGATGACCCAAGATGCATTAACTGACAAAGTTTGATGATTCTAAGCGAATTAGTACCTGAAATATTTAATTAAAGCCAAAAAAAAAAATTTTCAAAAGTAGGTCTCTGTAATTTCAGTCAACTTACTCCAGGACCAAAGATGCATCAACTGACAAAGTTTGTACCCAAAATATTTAATTATAGCCATATAAATTGAAAAGTAGGCCACGGTGACCTTCTTTTCAGTCGACCTACTCTGATGACCCAAGATACATCAGCTGACAAAGTTTGATGATTCTAAGCCAAATAGTACCCAAACTATTTCAATATAGCCATAAAATTTCAAAAGTAGGTTACAGTGACCTACTTTTCACTTATGTTTTTCGAGAACTCAAGATGCATCAACTTACAAAGTTTAATGATCATAAGCCTTAAAATATCCAAAATATGCCTCTAAAATGCTTTGAAATTCAATGCCTGCAAAGTTCAAAAAGTAGGTCACTGTGACCTACTTTTTATTAATATGTTTTATGGCCCCAAGATTCACCATCTTATTAGATTTAATGATTCTAAACTTCTCATTATTTGAATTCATGACCTTAAATGTTTTGAAAAAGATTAGCCATAAAATTTCAAAAGTAGGTCAAGGTGACCTATTTTTTAATTGGCGTACTCTGACAATCCAAGATGCATCAACTGACAAAGTTTGATGATCATAGGCCTTAAATTGTTCAAAATATTGCTCTAAATCATTTTGAAAAAGAATGGCCACAAAATTCAAAAAGTATGTCACCGTGACCTACTTTTGAGTCAACATGATATGAGGTCCTTAGATGCATCAACTGACAAGATTTGATGATCCTAGTCCTTATAGTAAGCAAAATATCAATATTTTAATAAAATGTAATTTTTGGTCAACTTTAAAGTGACCTTGAGACCATGCCCTTTTGCCCCAGGATGATGCCTTGAACAATTTTTAATCTACACCATATCCTCATCCTTTTGTGTAAGTTCGGTGATAATCTGCCCAGTGGTTCTTGAGAAGATTTTTTAGCAACCAGTACTTTTGTTTCTATTTTCCTAATTATCTCCCCTTGTTTAAGGGTCACAACCCTAGTTTTCGTATAATGGGAGCCCTTGGGCCAAGGATACCCTGTGACAAATTTGACAATAATTGGCCAAGTGGTTCCTGAGCTATGGCCCATATTCTAAAAAGTTTACATGCACCGCACAAATGGCCATAGCATTAGCTCTTTGAGATCTTGGCTCAGAGGAGCTAAAAAAAACGCTGGCCTTACAACACAGGGATCGAAATTAACTTTTTTGACCACTAGCAAATTTTAGCTAGTGGAATTTTTATTTACTAGAAATATTGAACTTTCACTAGCATTTTTTTCTCATAGTAATTAACATAGGGATTATTTGAATGATTTAACAGAAAACTTATTTACACCTTGTGAGTATTAAGGTCATTTTATACAAGGTGAAATCTGACCGGATACAGTAGCTCACAGTTTAGTAGCCCCAAGTAAAAAGTTACTAGCTCAAATGTAAGGGAAAAAGTAATTAACAATGAAAGAAAAATAGTTCATCATTGAAAAAGTCAGGGTCTTAAAGTCATTCTTTTTTAAAATTTAAAGTTTAATTCTCAATAGAAAAATTGAATCGTATATGAATCAATTATGATTGAAAATGAAAAAAAATAATTTAAAAATAAATTATCTTTCATATTTTTTTTTCATCTTAAATCATTAAATACTCTTGAAATATATTTTTTGAAAATCACATAAGACTTTTTCTCTAGTTGATTAAGTGATCGTAAATAATTAAATGGGATATCTACATGAATTTACCATAGATGAAGGAATGGACTAGGAAATTCGGATTAGGAAAAAATGATTGTTTTTGGAAGTAAATAAGTCAGGTAGAACTGCAAAATGGATAAGATTATGGAGATTTACGAACTATAGGAACATACTACCTGGAAATTTTTTATTGATTGAGAATTTGATAGCAAAAAAAAGGGAATAAAATACCTGTAATGCTTTTCATGTATTACATGGGTAATTTTAATTTTTATTAGCCCGAGGGGCTACTTCTGTGCATAAAATAACTAGCCCGACCCCCCAAAAATGGTAGTCTCAGGTATGAGGCAATGCACATACCTGGAATAAACTAAAAAAAAGACTTTTTTTTTTAACTCACAAAGCTTGGTGACCACAGGTCGCTTTTAACTCGCAATTTCTGTTTTTAATTTGCATTTAGCGAGTATTTCCCATTAATTTCGACCCCTGCAACATTACCCACATTTGACTAAGGCCATACCAATTTGCAACATACGCATAGTTCGTCGGATTCGCTGCTTCTATTTGTAACAAATCCAAATTATAATATTATCAAAAAAATTTGTCTGCCCGCGCATCCAATAATATCCGAGTACATTTTTTTTCCTGACTTTACATCAAAACTTCGGAACACGTGGTTGAGAAATGACAGAAGCGCGGGATTGAGAAAGTCTGTACTTCATAACTCATACTGTGTAACAATGGTGAAGTTTTTCATGATGCCTGTCTACTCTTTATATGTACGATACGTCAATAGTTAAAAACAGTGGATGTAAATTTTTTCCTTATACTGCAATCAAACTAGAAGTCAAGGAAACTTTTGAAGCGCTGTTCGATGTTTCTATAAGGAGAACATCGAACGTAGCTATTAATAACTACGTAGGTAGAAATAGTCTTTGGACTGGACCTGACTATGTGCCTAGAAAAGGCTAGAATAGAAGAAAGCTGAAGAATGCAAAGGCACGTTTGGCAGTGGATCAAGGAAATAAATGCAGAGATGTCATTTGAACATATTTTTGCAAATAGACCTGTTAATCACTTAAAGGCTGAGTTTGCGAATTTATGTCTCTGTGTCTGCTATTTCCAACCAAGCACTGTCTGACAAAATAAATTCCCATATTCTCTATGACCTACCAACTACCTTACACTTCAATTGGCAGAAATTAAAATACTCCTTTTCTTCCAATACTAAACAAACGTTTAAAAAGGATTTTAACCTTTTTTACCTTTCTGGTTATTTTGTAGTTTTTTCCAACTCGGCAACTATTATAGTAGTTTCGTTTTCGAATTAAAATGGCGGGAAAAATTAAACAAGTGGAGGTGTATTAACTCCTAACATACTAATAAGTAAAAGAATCAGTACATTCCGCTACAAATAATTATAATCATTTATTAACTTATTTAATTAAGTCTTATTCTTTTATTTTGCAAGCAATTTAGACGTGTTTTTAATAGGTGGTAAAATATATTGCACCAACGAATAGTTCCTTGAACGCTTTGGTTACAGGTTAGCTCATGGTAAAAGTAGTTTCTCCAAAGGCAAAGGTATCCTACGTTTTAAAATTTTTACTTTTTTTTTTATTATTATTATTATTTACAAATTATTCTTGAAAAGCTTTATTTTAACGAAAGATTGATAACTGTATTTTTTATTGGTTTAGATGGAGCTTTGACACGGTTTAGGTTATTAATGCTAACAACTCACGTCTCTGGTCTCACATGTGGTTATGAAGATGAAGTTGTTAACATGGAACATAAACGGAATCCGTGCCAGTAAAGTGGAGTTGTCTTCATTGTTCGATTCTCTTGATGCAGATGTTATATGCCTCCAAGAAACGAAAGTCACAAGTAAAACATTTCTTTAATCCAGAGACCCCCTTTTATTTACACTTGGACCTGAGACGTATATTATGCAGTAAATATTATCCTGAGATTTAGAAGAATATAAAGATATAATTTTAAACAAAATTTTTAAGGGTGCAAATATTTTTTTAATATATAGTGATTTATACGAAGTGGGGGGGGGGTATAAAAGTTATGAAGAAGGTTAAAGAATGACTTCGTCTTAACATCCTCACAAAGTCACCTGGGGTCCTGTGTCAACTCATTGCCAGGGGACCTCTGACAAATTTCATTTTACATCTTACAGGCTGACTGCAGTGACATCTTTCAGGAAAATTATAAATTTCTATTTTTTTCTTATCTCTCGATCAACCAGTTACATTAAGCCTTTTGATGCTGAACAGTGTAACACATTTTAGGTGTCAAGTGATTCCTCTCTGTTTACATTATCTCTCTACTTCAATTTGATGGGTGCTTTTTAATGAGAGATGCAAACCTCAAACAAAATTTATCAGGAGTCACAAAGCAACAAGTTGACACCGGACCCCTGACTTTGTAAGGATGTCTTAACAAAAGCAGAAATAATCATGATAAAGAAATAATATAACCTATAAGGCAGGAATTGATTCAAGTTAAATTTTTACAAAAAGCTTATTGATTTCAGTTCCATCAGTGTCGTCAAATGCCCCAAAACAAAGTACAGTAAAACTTGTTTAGTAATTAGTACGAACATTTATACAGCATATATTTACAGAAATAGCGATGTTTTTTTGAATCCTCTGCAATTCTTAACAATTTTTTGTAATATTTTATCGTTATAATGAAATTTACATCTTTTATAACAAATTTTCAAAGATCTCAAAAATTAAATTATTTAACTGACATTTTTTGTAAGTACATGTATTCATAATTATCTATAATTCAATTCTCCAGGAAATTTTGTTATTGAAGAAAAATTTTGTATTTAACAGGGCTCGACATTAACGCTTGTCCGCTTGCCCGGTACCAGTGAAAAAAAATTACGGACAAGTGAATATTGCTGGGCACTTGTCCGATTGGACAAGTGCATTTTAATGTAAAGAGTCTCTAAATAATAGTAAGATCGACTGTGAAAGTTAATCGGTAGTTTCAAGACGGAAGCTGTACATAAAAACCGGACTTCGATCCCGATAGGGATCGATATTAATTGAGTTCACATTGGATCGGGATCGAAGTTCACTCTTACGAACGTAACGAAGTTTGGTTCACTTGTGGACATTTATGTTGTTGTCAGGACAGAAAGCCTAGATAAAATTTCGTTTTATGTGTTTGTTGTAAATATCAATAACATCACTAATCAATCAAGCACATGTCATGTGTAATGGACTTTATTTTAGTTTTCAAGTTGACAGTATTAGATCTTTATTGAAAAATTTTCGGACAAGTGAAGTTGAAGTTCGGACAAGTAAATGTCTTGGTCACTTGTCCGAATGGACAAGTAGGAAAAAAAGTTAATGTCGAGCCCTGTTTAATGCTTTTCTGGACATATTTGGTGAACATATGGAAAAAAACATGTATATTGCAAATTTGCAATATAGATTTAAATGAATTCGTTATAGCGAATTATGGATATAGCAAAGTAAATTCTCAGGTCCCTGGAGCTTCGCTATAACCAAGTTTTACTGTAATTGAAAATAGCCAAGTCATATACATGTACCTCCAAAACAGAGTATTCACATGTGCAGATGCATAAAAAATGCTGGTGGGAAGTATCAGATTATTTTGCAAATGTAAACCACTCTTAAATGATACATTAAAGATGTTTAAAGAGATTGTATTTTACAAAATATAACTTTATTGTACATATCAGAATTTTTTCACTGTCAAAGTTAACTTCCAGGTAATTTAGATTTTGATAAACAGACAAAGACAATCAGTATATTTTATTGAAATTATAAAAGAAATATATTATTCTTCCTGATATCTTTATTTTTCTTAAAGATATAGTCAAGAAAAGACAAAAATAGGGTGGGGTCTTTAAAAAATCTTCTTCTCTAGAACCACTAGGCCAGAAAAGCTGAAAGTTGTGTGGAAGCCTTCTGAGGTAGTGTAGATTCTAAATTCAAATCTTGACCCCCCGGGGGTAGGGTGGGGCCACAATAAGTATTACAAGGGGGAAAATCTGGTGAAGAACAGCAAGGCCAAAGTTACTCAGGTGAGCATTGTGGCCCATGGGCCTCTTGTTAAGATAGATATAACATATGCATGTTTCTTTATATTGAATATGGCAAGAGTTACTGTTCTTGCACATCGTATGAAGGGACCGATAACCCCTTTTGAGGGTATACTCCATTCTGGAGTACCGGTACATACCGGTACATCATTTTTGTTCCAGTTAATGCACTTATTATAGACATTAACTATGTACTTGTGGCATGATATTGTCCATACATATTGAGTTCGAAAGTAACCTGAGAAATGGTTCTTTTTTTTTATGTTCTCCAAACTACTCATCCAATTGGGATGAAACCTTTTAAGGGTTAACAGGCATGTTGTGTAGATGTGCGAAACGAAGGTCATTTCGTGTGCACTTGCATGAATGTGCTTTAAACCTTCCTATTTCAGTCAAGGGCATCATGGAAACAATTTATTTTTAAAATAATTTGTTTAAGTTATTAAATGTCATTATTTTGGGTTATCTTTCCCTGATTATGCTTTTCTTCAGTAACTTATTCCAGTTATTGATACTTTACTATTCATTATTTTAAACCTACTGGTATCTGAAAAGCTTTACTCATGCTGTACTTGGGTTATATAAGTAGATGGTAAAGGTTCATGACAGTAAAAGTAATCTATCTTTAAGATTTAACAAGTTGAAATTCAACAAATCATAACTGATTTCAGTTATTTCAACCTTAATCAACCTCACTTTAGAACTCTTGCACAAAAATCTACAGCTTTGCACAAAAAATGTAAGACATAGAGATTGTACTGTAATATCCAAGGATTTTAAGAAAATTAGTCTCACTGTTGGCAAAATTGGCAGAAGTTGTGTAATTGACCTCTGAAATGTTCATGAAATGGAATTATTTTTCCCTGAAAAATATCATGATATTTTGATAAATATCATCATATCTGCTCAGGAGATATGAAGTCAGTCTGTTGAGTCTATTAAAAGAAGTACATATATTTACAACTTTCTCAGCCTTACATCATCTTAAATCAGCAGCAAACTCAAAATATTGATGTTTTTTGGCAAAATTGATAGGCATTCTACATTTTAAGAATTAACTCAAATGAGTTATTTCTTTGTTTAGTAGTAAATAAGTGAAGTAACCTAAAAAAGTTATTTCAAAAAATAACTTATTCCATCATGCCCCTGACTGATTTTTTGATGATATGCTTTGAACATATATTAATGTTGTAGATAGACAAGATGAGGTGGTTGAATTAGCAAGAAAGCATGTGCATGCTTTGCTCTGATTCGCTGACAAAAAAAATCTAAATAACTTTCTTGTTTTTTATGAAATACTTTGAAATTTAAAACATAGTCAAACATAAAGAGGTTCTACATTATGATATATATGAGATATAGTGAAACGCATGCTTGCACGTGTGCTGCAATGTGATTGGCATATACTTAAAATGGCTGTAACTTTTTTAGTTTTTAACAAAACAGGATAAAATTTAGAATATAGATAGGTATAATGGGTTCCTACATTGTGCTACTATCAAAATTGAATGCAAGATTATGCATGCATGTGTGCAGGCAGTGCTGGATTCTGATTGGCTAGTAATTAATACTCATATGGCTGTATCTCCATAGTTTTCACTGAAAATGTTTGAGATTTCTTACATAGGTATTTATTGTGAATCTCTTTACCATGTTTTCAAGGAAGCCTGAAATATCTAGAAATCATGGGCCTGCATGTGCTCTGAAATCTGATTGGCTAATATCAAAGGACTATACCGGTGCTGTTTTTCGATTAAATACTTCTGAAAAAAAGTGTACATTTTTTACACAAAAGAATTGCCTAATTTAATGAAGCTTGTAGGGAATGGGCCCATAAGCGAGTGGGGGAGTGTTTTGGGGAACATCTGTAATGGTTCCCATTACAGTTAACACTAGTTTTTCATTGTAATGGTAATATCTAGTCTTAATTCCCCTCTTGATGAGCCCATGGAAATGATAAAAAAAAAGCCAATGATGGATATACTAATTATATAATATTTACATCCACTGAAATTTTTCTCCTATATTTCTTAAAACATCTCTCTTATCAATCAGTAAATGATGGTTAGGCCCTCCAAAAAAGTGATCTATAGTTTCTCAGGCACCACTGCATCAGGTCAAACACTCTGACTGCCACAGTTAGATAAAAAAAAAAGCAGTATACCATCAGAATTAAGGTACCAGTAAAATGTAATAGAAGTATTCCAACTTAGCACATTATAAGGTACTGGTTCAATATTTAATATACCAGTTCTGTGTATGCTAACTCAGATATTTCAAAACTGAGACATGATAATCACAAATGTTTCAGAACTTTCATAATGAACTATTCAAAATAAGGGGGGGGGGGGCTTATATACTAGCCTTTGAATTAGGGAAGTATTGTAGACTACAGTTGTATTGTTTGGGCAAATACAAAAACTGATGGCCTTGTCACAACAATACATGAAGACATTAATCCTCTGTCCTACAGCTTCATAGTATCTGTAGATGATAAATATGGGATACGGAAACCAGGGTTGGCCAGGAAATACCAGTAGTGGGAATTACCAGTGGTAAATACCAGTATTTCCAGTCCCGGGAAATACTACAAATTTTCTCTAAACTGGGAAATATTGAGAAATACTGGGAAATACTACATTGTTAAACTTTTTATTTCTTTAATTCATTCAATTTTATACAAAATTCAGAAATAAAATAAATATAAAAATGGATAATGAATAATATTGAATACGTCTCAAACTGCAATTTAACATAATTATTCAGAATCCAGGTCCCCCACCCATAAGGATGCATTCTGAAGCTGTTCACATTTCCTTGGCTGTATATTAAAAAACAAAACAGAAGTTTTCCAATTCAAGTTTCTTTTCAGTTTTGTAAAATTATCAAGTTTATTAATTATAAACCCAAGAACAAAACGCACTTGTTTTAATTTTTCTATAAACAATGTAGTTATTATAATCAATGATTTTCATGTTGTTTTAACAAATTGCTCTGGACAGTTTTGTGCTCCTGTTTTGAGATATAATTACCTTGAGTAGAACTGAAAAGCCTCTTCTTAGGTTTGATATTTACACCACACTCTACATTTAACAATTTTCTTAGAACCTTCTTTGGTTGCATAAAAACCCAATAGGGATCTTTGGGTTCATTAAATGGAAGTTTATAGACTGACTACATCTGACTCAAACATGAAACAAATAAAACAAATGACACTCATGACTGGTAAATGAATAAACTGTGTTATGATTATATTGAAAGAATTACTTGGACACCAGAAATTTTCAAATCAGAGACAGTGATACCAGGTAGATATCTTAGCCAATAAGGTGTTCTACATGTCAATACCCCCCACAAATATAATTAAAATTATGAAATATGTAGGTATTTCTTTTTTCCCAGTATTTCCCAGGAAATACCAGTAATTCTGGTGTAGCACTTATGATTTCTGATCTAAAATAAAAAACATGCTTCGAAACTTATTTCAGGAGACATGCTGGATGAGCCTACAGCAATAGTAGAAGGCTATAACTCCTACTTCTCATTCTCAAAGAAGCGAAGTGGATATTCTGGTAAGATTATAATGTCATGACATCTGCATTTGTCAAAAATAATTGAATTTATTACATATACTATATTTGTTGTTCAAAATTATTAGTGTACTGCATATTTGCAAAAACACTTTTCTCTCCACACTAAGTAGCACAGTTTTTAATTGGTATAAAATCTCTACTGGTGGAAGTCCAGAAGAGCTTATTCAATGGCAAAGTATCCATCATCCTTCTGTCCAGCTGTACCTGTAAACAATTTTTCAAAATTTTACACTTCCTTTAGTTTTGGTCCAGTTTTGATAAAACTTGGTACAAGTTTAGAAAACATCATGATTATATAGGGATGTCAATATTTTCCTTAGTCGATTATTTGATTGCATTATTCATGTTATTCGAACGATAGTTGAATATTTGGAACATTTCTGAAAATAAAATTTATTTCAAACTTCACTGGTATATGATGCATTTATAATTCAAAAAACCTTATATTTAATTCTATTTAAAAAATATATGAAATACAAGTATATTTAGACAGCTAATTTTCCCATCAATCAAATTCATTAATTGGTCTGTACAATCAGTTTTTATTTTAGTAACTTAAAGCATTTAAAAATTGCCAGCATTTAAAGCTTTTTATGAAATAAATTGGGGTGCAGATAGGGGGTAATCTCACACTATCCACACATCATGCAGGTGCCTTTGATATTGTTAAACAGTGAATTTTATGATTCAATTATTTATTGCTCCAGCTATCAAAATGTCCTTAAAATGTAAGCGAATTGTTTTAATAATTATTGAAGTGTCAAAACATGTCACAGCTGTGGTGTGTTCCCTGCATTTGAACATTCTTAAAATAAATTATAATTAATACATGGTATAAGATCAAGCGCTATTAATAATTTTGCAAACAAGGCCCAGTATATTGATGGATAATATACAGGCGGTAAATGACAAATAATTCTTGCGGTAATGAAGGACTTACAATTACTGTACTTTCTATATGTACATGGAAAGTCAACCGTTTAATTTAGGAAAATTATCTTGTTGACTGTCTCTGAGGAAAGACGGTTTTTCAATTCTCATTTTCACTCTTTTATTGCATTTATTTAATAATAAAATTCGAATTGCGCTTCATTATTTGATTGTCGGTCCATTCAATGGATAGTCAAATATTTAAGAAATAAAGTCCGCATTATTGTGAATGTTGCAGGAAAACCTCCGAGGTCAAGAAATGTTGTCTGAAATATAAAAGCCGAGGCATTAGCAGAGGCTTTTATATTTCAGACAACATTTCGAGACGGAGGAGGTTATCCTGCATCATTCACGACAACAAGGACTTTATTTCTATTCTACTAACAGCTCTTAAATACAGCTGATCGTTTTCTCTATAGAGAAACAAATTAGGTCACCATGTCGCAATTTTGCTATTCCATTTAACACCAGAGGATCAATCGATTGCATAAAATGCAGACGATTTCAGCTTTCATTGGATTAAAAATATCCTTTAATTATTTATAAATTTGTTTGTAACATACATTTATTGATTAATTTTTATGAATGTAAAATAACAAAACCAGTTGTCTATTTCATTGCTTTATCAGTAAAATCACGGGAGTGTAAATGTTGTGGGGAGGTCCGTGGAACAGCCCCACTTGGCTATAAAAATGGATATTTATCAACTGTTTCAGCGATACACACGTTTAAATTGCGTAAGACGACACATCCATTGGTCTAAATAAGTATTAGATTATACAGTGAAATATTTATTTCAACTGTACAGGTTTGACATGTGTTTCTGATCTGATAATTTTTTGATGACGTTCGTGATTTATTGGAGAATAATGTCCATGGCATTTCTTTGATCTTTGCAATAATCGTAGTAGAATTGTTGACATCCCTAATCATGATACATAATTCTGAATATGTAAAACTTACTTTTTAAGAAAGGCATTTTAAGTCCCTTACTGGTATGGGCCATAATTCCATCAAAAATCATCAGAATGAAATGTGAACTTGATCTGTAACTCATTCAGATAGATTCACATACCAAAAATGCAATGTTGGGGGGGGGGTCTGGAAAACCAAGTGGGATAGGGGGACAGACAGCACACAGATGGAGAAAAAACTATAATCACCTTGTGGTTTCACTGGCAGGGGAGTAAAAGCAAGTGTTTGAAATATAGATGAAACTTTTTTCTTCAATTATTATGTTGAGTACAAACCAGTAGGGTCAAGCTGACAAGCTACTTTTGGTTAGGGATAGTGTACATTGTCTTGTAAGTTTTGAGTAGCAATAACTCCGCAAGTATATAAAGATTTCATTCATGATCAATAACCAATATGATTTGATTGTGATACAAGCATATAAATTATAGGTGTTGCAACATTTTGTAAAAGTTCTGCAACCCCAATAGAAGCTGAGGAGGGTCTCTATAAAGACCTAAACCCCAAAGTGGATGGAAAAGTCAGTCACTATGGTGATGTGAGCGAGTTTTCCAGTGATGAGTTAGAGGCTCTAGATTCAGAGGGCAGGGCAGTCATTACCAAGCATAAAATCAGGTAACTGAGGATAGAACCTACACGAAAACAGCCCTCGTCTAAGCATACCTTAAATTATGGTCAGAGATCGAGCCTCCCATTTTTGATTGGTGCCTAAAACTTTTCCTTAAGTCGCCAAATTGGTGACCATTTTAAATTGACTTGGTGATCTTTTAATTCCGGAAGTTTTAACATTTTAAACAATTTTTTTTAAAAAGCTAAAAGAAATTTAAAAGAAGAGGAAATTATTATACCCCCCGCAAACGAAGTTTTGGGGGGGTATATTGGAATCAGCTTGTCCATCTGTCTGTCCGTCTGTCTGTCTGTCCGTCTGTCTGTAGACGAGATTTTGTCCGGACCATTTCTTGGAAATTGTTGCAAGGATTTGTCTGAAAATTTGTATACTTATTCTTTGCCATATGAATGTGTGCACCTGGAATTTTCATCATGATTGAGTAATTTTTTTGCATTTTACAGATGTATTTTTCATCTTTATTACGTGGTTTTGTCCAGATCTGTTCCCAGAGACTATTGCATAGACTTGTATGAAAATTTGTACACTTATTATTTACCGTATGAAGATGTGCACCTGGTATTTTCAACATTATTTGATCATTTTTCTGCATTTTACAGGTGTTTTTTTTTCATTTTTATTGACTTAGTCATTTCGGGTTCATGTATAAGGTTTGAGACATAGAATCTAGAACATCTGTACAAAAATGTGAACTACAGCTTAAAACTACTCATTAGAACTAAAAAAAAATCACAAAGTATTAAAAACAGTTTTTACATTACACAGCAGATAATGTAAATCCATTTGTCCCTTGGAAGTAATGAGTGGACATGCATCCAGTTAAAGATTAATTAATGAGTTCAGTGTGGGAAGCTGTTAGGGCATCTCTGATCAAGCAGGTCTTATCTATATCTCCTGGGAATTGGGCAGAAAGAAATAAAGATCTCTGTTGTCTAAGTCTCTTAATTGTAATTTATGTCTGTCAAAATACATAGTTACTGGAACCAGCCTTTTATTTTTAAAATGAGTTTGATATAAAGGTATTAAGATCAATTTGATTTTGTATAATTAAATTATGATTTTTTTTTTCAACAATCAATTTGCAGAGTGTCATGTCTCACAAAGATGACATATAGTTGCAAACTATTTTTTCAGTGTAATAAAGAACACTGTAATTACTAGTATTGATGTTTTATTAGGCTGCACCTTAGTTTCATTCATTAAAAAAAATATAATGAGTAATTAAATTTTCACTCTAAATGTTTAAGCAAATTGTGAACACCTCTCACATCTAGAAAACATTAGTGATTTGGTACCTTCTCTGAAAAACCCAACGGGGGGTATTTGTCCCTTTTGGACAGTTCTAGTTAAACTTGTTTTTAGCAATGGACATGTTATGTTTTCTGTAGTCACGTCATGGGTCCCTATATTGATTACTGTTACCTTTTTAAGTTGGCGCCTTAAAAAAATTGCCTGGCAACTAAAAATTTGCATTGGCGACTAAATTTTTTTGAGAAGGTGCCAGCTGGGACCTAAAATTTAGAGGTCTGCATCTCAAGCCATGGTCAAGAGTCAATTTTTAACTCTCTCCTACTTGTGGCTACTTAGCACATAAAGTATTGTTAAAGTTTGTCATCGTCTTGAATAATCAACCTTATGTGTGACATCATGTTATAAACCAATGAAATTAATTGTTTATGTTGCAATTATATTGAACAATATACAATAAATGTTACATAAATTATGATTGGATATTATAAGGTTGCATCAAAGGTTATTTTCTGATCATGCTTTACTTGCATTGGTCAGTATTTTAATGATCGACAAAATATTCTCTTACCAGTCAAATTCCACCATAGCCAGAGTGGGGCAAGAATTGTACATTTTGGCTGTGGTTTGGGATGTTGAGAGCCTGCTAAATTTGGTCAGAAAGCCTCTTTATAGAATAAAAGATGAAATCCTGTGCAAGCAAGAGAAATTGAATTTTAACTAATAGTGACGGAACAATTTCAGTACATCTTAGTAGGTTTAGTGACAGTAAATGACCGTCTGTTAAAAATTGCCAGCAACTTAATCTGCCAACTGGGACCACCACCAAAAGTTCTCATTTTGCTCATTCATGACTGTTTGTCAAAAATGAAAGTAGACTTTCAATTTAATTTACGATAATTATTATTCAAGTGAAACCTAAGTTTACAGAGAATGTAATACAAGAGGACTAAGTATGAACTTTGGTGTAGGTGTTTCAGAGTTTATTTGCAAACTCTATTAATTTATAAGTATATATTTAGCTCTTCTGAGCCATAGGCTCAAAGAGCTAATGCTATGGCCATTTGTGCTGTGTGCGTAAACTTTTTAGAATATGGGCCATAACTCAAGAACCCCTTGGCCAATTATTGTCAAATTTTTCACAGGGTATCCTTGGCCAAAGGGCTCCCGTTTATACTAAAACTAGGGTTGTGACCCTTAAACAAGGGGAGATAATTAGGAAAATAGAAACAAAAGTACTGGTTGCTAAAAAATCTTCTTCTCAAGAACCACTGGGCAGATTATCACCAAACTTACACAAAAGGATGAGGATATGTTGTAGATTAAAAATTGTTCAAGGCATCACCCTGGGGCAAAGGGCGTGGTCTCAAGGTCACTTCAAAGTTGACCAAAAATTACATTTTATTAAAATGTTGATATTTTGTTTACTATAAGGACTAGGATCATCAAATCTTGTCAGTTGATACATCTAAGGACCTCATATCATGTTGACTCAAAAGTAGGTCACGTTGACCTACTTTTTAGCTCACCTGAGCTGAAAGCTCAAGTGAGCTTTTCTGATCACAATTTGTCTGTAGTCCGTTTGTCTGTAAACTTTTCACATTTTCGACTTCTTCTCCAGAACCACTGGGCCAATTTCAACCAAACTTGCCAAAAAGCATCCTTAGGTGAAGGGGATTCAGGTTTGTTCAAATGAAAGGCCATGCCCCCTTTCAAGGGGATATAATTAAGAATTAGTGAAAATGAATAGCATCTTTAAAAAATCTTCTTCTCAAGAACCACAGGGCCAGGAAAGATGAAACTCATGTGGAAGCATCCCCAGGTAGTGTAGATTCAAGTTTGTTCAAATGATGATCCCCGGGGGTAGGGCGGGGCCACAATGGAGGATCAAAGTTTTACATAGAAATATATAGGAAAAATCTTTAAAAATCTTCTTTTCAAGAACAGTAAAGCCATGAAGAGTCATATTTATATGGAAGCATCCTCAGGAAGTGTAGATTCAATTTTGTTCAAATGATGACCCCCAGGGGTAGGGTGGGGCCACAATGGAGGATCAAAGTTTTACATAGAAATATATAGGAAAAATCTTTAAAAATCTTCTTCTCAAGAACAGTAAAGCCATGAAGAGTCATATTTATATGGAAGTATCCTCAGGAAGTGTAGATTCAATTTTGTTCAAATGATGACCCCCAGGGGTAGGGTGGGGCCACAATGGAGGAACAAAGTTTTACATAGAAATATATAGGAAAAATCTTTAAAAATCTTCTTCTCAAGAACAGTAAAGCCATGAAGAGTCATATTTATATGGAAACATCCTCAGGAAGTGTAGATTCAATTTTGTTCAAATGATGACCCCCAGGGGTAGGGCGGGGCCACAATGGAGGATCAAAGTTTTACATAGAAATATATAGGAAAAATCTTCTTCTCAAGAACAGCAAAGCCATGATGAGTCAAATTTATATGGAAGCATCCTCAGGAAGTGTAGATTCAATTTTATTCAAATGATGACCCCACGGGGTAGGGCAGGGCCCAATGGGGGATCAAAAGTTTTACATAAGAACATGTAGAAAAAAAATTTCTTCTCAAGAACAGAAAAGCTATGTTAGTCTTATTGATATGAAGCATCCTCAGGTAATGTAGATTCAAGTTTGTTCAAATGATGACCCCTGAGATAGGGAGGAGCTACAATGGGGGATCAAATTTTTACAAAGAAATAAATGGGAAAATTCTTTTAAAATCTTCTCAAGTACAACAAATTCATTTGTTATATTGACATGGAAGCATCATCAGGTAGATTAAAATTCAACCCCCCCCCCCTCCCGTTCATTACTGAACTGATTTGTGCCTTAGTCTAGCCAATGTGCTCAGGTGAGTGATGTGGCCCATGGGCCTCTTGTTTAAATTTTGCGGCCATTCTTTTTCAAAATGATTTAGAGGCATATTTTGAACAATTTAAGGCCTATGATCATCAAACTTTGTCAGTTGATGTATCTTGGGTCCTCAGAGTATGTCAAATAAAAAGTAGGTCACCTTGACCTACTTTTTGAATCTTTTTCAAAACAATTAAGGTCATTAATTCAAATACTGACAGGTTTAGAATCATTAAATCTTGTAAGATGATGCATCTTGGGGCCATAAAAAGTATTAATTAAAAAGTAGGTCACAGTGACCTACTTTTTGAACTTTGCAGGCATTCGATTTCAAAGCATTTTTGAGGCATAATTTGGACAATTTAAGGCCTATGATCATAAAACTTTGTAAGTTGATGCATCTTGGGTTCTTGAAAAATGTCAACTGAAAAGTAGGTCACCGTGACCTTCTTTTCAATTTATATGACTATAATGAAATATTTCAGGTCCTAATTGGCTTAGAATCATCAAACTTTGTCAGTTGATGCATCTTGGGTATTTGGAGTAGGTCGACTTAAAAGTAGGTCACCGTGACCTACTTTTAAAAATTTATGGCTTTGATAAAATATTTCCAGTACTAATTGGCTTAGAATCATCAAACTTCGTCAGTCAATGTATCTTGGGTCCTCAGAGTACAACAACTAAAAATTAGGTCACTGTGACCTACTTTTGAAAATTTATGGATTTAATTAAATATTTCAGGTACTAATTGGCTTAGAATCATCAAACTTTGTCAGTTGATGCATCTTGGGTCCTTGGAGTACAACAACTGAAAAGTAGGTCACTTTTGACCACTTATAGAATTTTAGGGTTATAATTTTAAAAAATATTTTAGGTATTAATTGGCTTAGAATCATCAAACTTAGTTGATGGGTCCTCAGAGAATGACAAGTCACCATGACCAACTCTCAGGTACTAATTGGCTTAGAATCATCTTGGGTTCTCAGAGTGTGAATTGGAATTTCAAGAGTTTATCTACATATACAGGATACTTAAAGGCTTCAAATAGAAGTGATAGATTGTACAGTTTATCAGAAGAGCGATTCAAGGCCCTTGGGCCTCTTGTTATTGATGTATAATTAAAACAAGTAGAGCTGAATATGTAAGTGACAATAAGTCAAAAAGTTTGTGCAAATCATTTTCATTTAGTGTTGTAATAATTAATTCAAATAGTTGTTGATTAATTATTTTATTTTCTATCTCCTCTTTTTAGAAACCCATTGAAAACAAGCTTTGAAGCTTTAATAGGTTATCCTGATATTCAATGCATGTAATTTATTATATTTATTTATAACTGCTTGACTTTATAGCTTTCAATACTGGTACCATTGTCTTTCATTAATGTAAAAAATGTTTGGCATTTTTATGTATGATTATAGACACAAAACTCTATTTACCCTCCCGTTTTCATAAAACCAAATACATCAAAAGTCTCTAAAGTGGCACGACTTTGGCAAACGATACATGTATAAAACTTGGCTTTGTTTTACGGTGAGCACTGTTGAGGAATGTTTACCAGGTAGAACTCATGTGACTATTTAAAATAATTTATCCCACTGGTGGGTTCAACAAAGGTCACACAGGCTCTTGCTTGCTATAGGAAAAACATCGAACTTTTCATACATTTTTAATATTTTAAGTACAAATTTCCTACTTTCACACAAGTTTTATAAATGTATAAGGCATCTTTTGTCTTTGGCACAAGTTTGTACAATGTTAGGCTGTCAATAAACAAAGGCTTTGAAATGAATGCCCATCCTCGATTTACTTTAGAAAATCACAAATGTCGGCTGACCCCTACCACATTGTGTGGATTTGCTCTTTGTGTAAGCATGGATTTCACCGCTAAAATTTGTTAAATCTTGTAGTTTAGATATCGATTGATGATGTGAGATGAAAAATTAGGCTTAATTTGAATCTTCATTTTTTAACTTCTTACCGGGGCCCATAAGTGCACTTGTTCTTTTTCTACAGAGAATTAGTCAGTGCATCAAGAATACTTACAAATCACTAAGTCGGAAATAATACATAAATTCAGTTGTACTTGTACAAAATGAAAGGGGAAATTTTTCTTGTTGTTTGGCTCTATTTGGAAAAAAATAGTTGTATTTTAAAATACAGTAAAACATGCACAAGAAATACACATGTGAAATATGAAAGCCATAGTACCAATCATTCAAAAGTTATGGTCAAGGTTTAAGTTTTTCAAAAAGTAGGTCAAACTCCAAGGTCAAGGTCAATGGATTACAATTGTTGGTATCCAAAGGAAGGTCTTGTCACAAGGAATAGACATGTCAAATATGAAAGCCCCAGCACCAACCATTCAAAAGTTATGTCCAAGGTTAAAATTTTCCAAAAGTAGGTCAAACTCCAAGGTCAATGGGTCAAAGTATCCAAAGGAAGGTCTTGTCAAAAGGATTATTTGTGAAGTATGAAAGCCCTAGGTCCAATCATTCAAAAGCTATTGCCAAGTTTAAAGTTTTTCAAAAGTAAGTCAAACTCCAAGGTCAAGGTCAAAGGGTCAAAGTTATTGGTATCCGAAGGAAGGTCTTGTTGCAAGGATTACATGTGTGAAGTATGAAAGCCCTAGCACCAACCGTTCAAAATTTATGGCTAAGGTTAAAGTTCAGTAAAATTTTGCAAAACTGGGTCAAACTCCAAGGTTAAGGTCAAAAGGTCAAATATGATGGTACCCAAAGAAATGTCTTGTCACAAGGAATACACATGTGAAATATGAAAGCCATAGCTCCAGCCAATCAAAAGTTATGGGCAATGTTAAAGTTTTTGCGGACAAACAGACAGCCAGACAGACAGAAAGACAGACGGACAGGGCAAAAACTATATACCCCCGAATCTTCCATACAATAGCATAAAATTGGACATTTCACTCATATGGGAGTGAGGGTATCATTTTGTGAGCTCACTGGTCACGGTACCTCTAGTTTTAAATATGTATGTTTCCCGTTCTAATTGACCTGAAAGAAATCTTAATTCCAAATTTTTTTGTCAGTTTCTTAACAAATTATACTTGTATTAACCCCAAAAAGTATCACAGGCTCTAAGAAAATTAAAGTTATAACTCTAAAGAGTTCTTCACAAGTCAATTTTTATTCAGACCTGTCAAGGTTTTATACTTTTTTCTAGTCAGTTTAGAGACTCTTACTAAGTGTATTAGGTACACAAAGTATTTGGAATGAATAAAGTAATATTTCTTAAGTTTTAGCACTCACACATAAACACACACACATGTATAAATATATATATATGTTGTCATGACCTTGAGCCGGGATCATTTTGGCAAGGTCACTTTTAGCCTTATCTTGTAATGGAGAAACACTTGAAGCTCATTTCTGGCATAAAGTTTCTGGTTAGCCAGGACTGTGTTAGGACATTGACCCAAGGTCATTTGGGCAAGTTCATTCAAGGTCATTGGGAAAAGAGTGTTTAATCCAAGCATGGTCCATAACTTTGCAAGCAAAAAAAGTGAAGCAGAACTTTTAAGACAAGATGTGTGTGATATACTGATGCCCCCATATGACAGCTCAAGGCCAAGGTTAAAGTATTTCAAATGTAGGTCAAACTCCAAGTCAAGAGTTCTAAAAATGCTGGTACTCAAAGAAAGGTCTTGTCACAAGGAATACACTTGTGAAATATGAAAGCCCTGGCACCAACCATTCAAAAGTTATGGGCAAAGTTAAAGTTTTTGCAGACAAACAGATTAACATCAAACAGACAGATGGACAAACAGACCAAAAACAGTATGCCCCTTGAATCTTCAATTATGGAGTGTAAAAGTTCTTTGAGCATATAAAATAAATTAAAGAAAATTATTCTGTGCTTTTACATCTGCTTAGAATGATATATTGTTATGTACATATTTGTAGTAAAGTATTGAGTTCATTCTGAAGTATGGAATGTTTTGTACTTCCAGAAAGAGAGACGGACAAAAAGCAGAGTTAGCCATCATCAATGTCTATTGTCCTCGTGTGGATCCCGACAGAGAGGACAGACTGTTATACAAACTCCGGTTCTTCGCTCTTTTGCAGACCAGAGCAGAGGCACTTCTGAAAAGTGGCTGGTGAGAATATTGTCTGTATATGAAGGGTTATCTAAAAGTTTGTGGACTGATGTAATAAGATTAAAAATATGTATTCGATGTTTACAAAAGTTAAAGAAACGATGAAAATTTTAGCTTGATATGTTGGCCATGGCCATAACTTCTGAACAGTTGGTGCTTGGGGTTTCAAACTTCGCACGTGTATTCTTTGTGAAGGCCTTCCTTTGAATACCTACAACTTTGACCTTTTGACCTTGACCTTGGAGTTTGACCTACTTTTGAAAAACTTTAACCTTGGCTATAACTTTTGAACAGTTGGTGCTTGGGGTTTCAAACTTCACATGTGTATTCCTTGTGACAAGACCTTCCTCTGGATATCAACCTCTTTGACCCTTTGACCTAGGAGTTCAATCTACTTTTGAAAAACTTTAACCTTGGGCATAACTTTTGAATGGTTTGAGCTAGGGCTTTCATACTTCACATATGTAATCCTTGTGATAAGACCTTTTTTTGGATACCAACCACTTTGACCTTTTGACCTTGACCTAGGAGTTTGACCTACTTTTGAAAAACTTTAACCTTGGCCATAACTTTTGAATGGTTGATGCTAGGGCTATTATACTTCACATATGTAATCCTTGTGACATCCCCTTCCTTTGGATACAAACCACTTTGACCTTTTGACCTTGACATAGGAGTTTGACCTACTTTTGAAAAACTTTAACCTTTGCCGTAACTTTTGAATGGTTGATGCTAGGGCTTTCATACTTCACATATGTAATCCTTGTGACAAGACCTTTTTTGGATAACAACCACTTTGACCTTTTGACCTTGACCTAGGAGTTTGACCTACTTTTGAAAATCTTTAACCTTGGCCATAACTTTTGAATGGTTGATGCTAGGGCTTTCCTACTTCACATATGTAATCCTTGTGACATCACCTTCCTTTGGATACCAACCACTTTGACCCTTTGAGCTTGACATAGGAGTTTGACCTACTTTTAAAAACTTTAACCTTGGTCATAGGTGCTAGGGCTTTCATACTTCACATATGTAATCCTTGTGACAAGACCTTCCTTTGGATACCAACAACTTTGACCTTGACCTGGACGTTTTACTTACTTTTAAAAAACTTTAACCTTCGCCATAACTTTTGAACAGTTGCAGCTAGGGCTTTCAAATTTCACAGGTATATATTCCTTGAGACAAGACCTTTCTTTGGGTACCAACATTTTCTATTTTTTGGCCTGGATTTTGACTTGCATTTGAGAAACTTTAACCTTCGCCATAAGCTGCCATACGGGGGCATCAGTGTTTCACAAACACATCTTGTTTTCAAATATTATGAAAATAACAACTTCATCTATGTTTATATAAGTAAAATTAATAAGTTTAGCCACATAAATATTATGTCATTGAAAATATTAATTTATGAGCTTTTGAACAATGTTTTTGATAATTAACAATTTAAGAGAACTTTGAACAATGTTGAAATTTTACATTTTATGAGAACTTTGAACACAATTATATGAGAACTTTGAACTCTGCCTTTGATTTTTGTTGAATTATATGAGAACTTTGAACACTGTCAAAATTTGAAATTAAACAATTTAAGGGAACTTGGAATAATTCATGAGAACTTGAACAATGTCTTACTTTGCAATTAACAATTTATGACAACTTTGATGAATGTCTTTGAAATTTTTACATCCAAGAAAACTTATTAGATGAGAACTTTGAATACAGTTATTTGAGAGCTTTGAACACAATTATATGAGAACTTTGAGCACATTTATATAAGAACTATGAACACAATTATTTGAGAACTTTGAACACTGCATGCCTTTGATTTTTGTTGAATTATGTGAGAACTTTCAACACTATCAAAATTTGAACTTTAACAATTAAAGAAAACTTTGAACAATGCCTTTGAAGTTCAACAATTTTTGAGCTCTGAGCAGTGCCTTTGAAAACTAACAATTCATGAGATCTTGAATAATGTCTTTGCAATTAACAATTTATGAGAGCTTTAGTGAATGTCTTTGAAGCTTTACGTCTATGAGAACTTTGAACAAAATTATATGAGAACTTTGATGACAGTTAGATGAGAACTTTGTCTTTGTTGAAAAATGTCTTTTAATTTTATTTTTGATAACTTTAAACAATAGCTAACAATGGCTTTGAAATTTAACAATTTATGAGACTTTTAAAATTCAGCAATTTTCAACTGTTACGTCAGATTAAAAAAAATTCAATTGAACTTGAAAATTAGGAAGTCATAGAACACATTCATAAAAACTAGGTCTAAGAACAGCAGGCCTAGAAGAATGTACAAAATCTTTTTTTTTGTTTGTTTGTTTTGTTTTGTTTTGTTTTTTTTTTTTTGATCAGCAAATAAAATGTACCCGAGAATTTGCAGTCGTGCCTCTGCCTATCAGTACTCTCAGTACTTTGAAATTTCTCTGTAATTCCTAGGCATGCCCTAACATGCCAGTTTTTCCAGAGAGTGAAACTTTATAGGAAGTTAGAAAAACATCCCTCCCCTTCTGATGTCATTTTAACCCCTTTCATATAAAATATACTATTAAGATTTTAGAGAACTTATAGAATAAAGTAAAAATTAGTTAAATTACAAATTTTATGAAACAATTGTGTCAAACCATGTAAGTGAATTAACATACTTATTGGATGACAAATTCTCATATCAAAAGAGTTCTTCTCCATTAGACTCACGACAGGTAAAAATAAGTTGTATTTTTGGGTTGTGTCGCCTGGTCATACCATTGCTTACAGAAGCATTAACAATTTAAAAAAAAAAAAAAAATTAATTCTATAGATAGAAAAGATGGTGCTAACTAGATGTGTGAAAATTCATTAATTTACCTCAAGTGGATTTAATTTTATGGCGCTAGTCCATGAACTTTTTAATAACCCCACATACACTTCTAAAAAGTGGCTAGTGAAAATAATGTCTCTGTATACATTGGAATCATGCCATGAAAGAAACTTAGAAAATATGCAATAGGAATCAACTATTATTGAGGGAAAGAGAAAATAACAGTTTTAATATCTTTGTTCAAACTAAAACACACAATGTGATTTTAAAAACATAAACAATGCCGTTAATACCACAGTACTAGTATCTCTATGTGTTATATAAAGATATTTGTGTTATATAAAGATATTTGTAGGATACACCTGTAAGTACATGTGTATGATAACCTCCTCTAGAGAAATCAGATACTCTAGTACAAGTCCTCAGGCGTCTCTCTTCTTGTCCTGTCTTCCTAGTTTTCCTTGCTAATTGACATTTTTAAGTGAATGTCAAGAAAGATGTAATATTGTAGTACATTATGCACAAGAAACAGAGCTTTTCTGTATTTATAATCCTGGATTTTTATTTCAAACTATGGATTACAGGTTGACCTCTGACTCTTCTGGAGTGTGTTCCTTATTTTTCTGTCATATAAATGATTCAGCAATGATTAGAGATTCACTTAAAAACCTTGAAGACACTGATTTATTTATATATGATACAAGGCTGACAAATCAAATAATAATATTAGCAATCAGAAATCAGTCGTATTTAAAAGTTATCAATTGTACATTAGAAAATGAAGCCAATGGATTGTTAACACAAAATTACTGATGAAAACCAAAAATTATGGGCAGAAACCATTTATATCTCTGAAAAAGGCAGATTAATTTAAGAAATGAATGATTTTAAGAAGACTCTATGAGTAATGTAAGAAATAAATAAGAAGACTTCAAGAGTAATTAATGTAATGTAAGAGATTGATGATATAAGAAGAATTTAAGAGTAATATATAATAAATTTTTAGAGAGATGAATTTTTATGCTCTTTCTTTTTGTTCATTTTAGTCATGTTATTGTTCTTGGAGACATGAATGTCAAACACAAGAGTATAGACATGAGTGAAGAAGATGAAATCGTAAGTTTTTTATTTCACATAAGAATTTCTGTGTTAATGATATTATTTTTCAAGAATCTGATTTGATGCATAGTATACCAGGTAATATATGTAATATAATCTCAACATTCAGAGAGCAATTACAGGGGATTTTCTCAAAGGGTTTCACTTGTTTAGGGAACAGTCACCAAGCCAAGCCGTGTGTGGGTGAACCAGTTTGTTTGGGACGGTGACAGAGATTCCAGTATTCCAGATGTGGAGAACAAGGAAGAGTTTGCAGGAACCACCAGTTTTGTGAGCGGTGGTCTGTTTGTTGACTCGTTTAGATATTTATATCCAGACCAAGAGGGAGCCTATACTAACTGGTGCACTTTGACCTCAGCTAGAGAAACAAACTATGGCAGACGCCTTGATTACATCTTCACTGATATACAGCTGGTGAAGAGTGATTTAAAGGACTGTAGTATCATGTCAGATGTTGAAGGATCAGATCACTGCCCAGTTAAAGCTGAATACTTCACAGAATTCATTCCTGCTGATAGATGTCCTGCACTGTGTACAAAGTACATGCCTGAGTTTTGTGGAAAGCAAGTCAAACTCTCATCATTTTTTGTGAAGAAGGAAAAGACCAATGAAAAAATTGAAGTAACTTTCAGCCAGACTACCTCTGATCACAATGTCACATCTGTGGCTATAGTTGATAATGTAGAGAAAATGTCATCCAAGCGATCAGGTGCAGATGAAAAGTTTGGAAATCAGGCTAAGAAAAGGAAAACTGAATCAAGTGATATTAAACAAGGAAGCCTTAAAGGATTTTTTCTAAAGGCAAGTTCAAAAAAGGAGATTATAGATCTTAACATTCAAAAGTCTACCAGTAATACAAAAGAGGAGATACAAACCACCGAGATGGGAGTAAAAGTAGTGGATGATATAACAATCAAAACCAACTCAGCAAGTGCTTGGAAAAGTCTCCTTAAAGGGCCACCTCCTCCCCCTTTGTGTAAAGGACATCAGGAAACCTGTGTATTAAGGACTGTAAAAAAGCCTGGTCCAAACAAAGGCAAACAGTTTTTTGTGTGTGCCAGAGGCGAGGGTCACAGCAGCAATCCAGAGGCCAGATGTGACTTTTTCAAATGGGTGGACCATAAGAAAAAGTGAATTGATTTTTTTTTTATGTACATCTTCTGGGTAAATTTTTGTACCATTAAAAGATAAAATTTCATTTCTTGCTTTCATTTTAGCTCATATTGATAAGTTGATATGAGCTTATGCCAAACCCCTGGTGTTGCTGTCCCTTTTGATGTTTTAGGAGCAATTCCATTCCCAAATACTAGTAACTATAAGCCCATCGTGGATTAAACTAGCATAGATGATGAATCTTGTCAAGTACACTTCCAGACTTGCTTTGGATATTGGATCTAACCTATATTTTCCTTATAAGTGACCAGATGGTGCATCTAAGGATGAACACTACCAGACCTTCCAGGTGATTGAACAATTTTTTTTTTAATCTACCCAGATCAAACTTGCATAGGTGTTGTATCTAGGAATGGACGTTATCAAAACATTTGTTTGGTGTGAGACTTTGCCTTACTACAAATAACATTTGTCAATGTGAATTTATATTTGTAATCTTTGATATTACCTATTATTTAGATAAGCAGATTCTTATTAAGAAATCAACAAAAAATAACTCATTTTAACATTGGTCTTCTTTAAATTTTTGTATTTGATGAGCATCTTTTTTTTTGGGGGGGGGGGGGGGCTCTTAATATTAAGGATGTCTTTTATTTTCAACAGTGGTTTATTGAATACAATAAGATGAACTAAGAGCAAAACGAGAAAGAATTGAAATTCAAGATCCCAAGGTCGTAAGGAAGTCCAGTGTTATAAAATTATGACACAGTTGATTTTTTATGAAGTTTGTTTAAATATCTTGAAAAGTGAAGTTCAAAGTTTTTAGGAGTATCTATGTCAGAAAACTATTAAACAGTTGAATTCCTCTCACCAGTTTGTATCAGAGAGTGAAGTTTGATGAAAATATATAATAACAGTTTCTTTGAAAGGATTGCAGGGTTCTATACTAACGCTGGTCCAATAGCCGGAGGCTAGTAAATTTTAAGTTTATTGCCTCCAATATATCAATTTTCTTTTCATTCAGAGATTCTATTTTTGAGCTATACTATTTCTGTAAAGTATAAACGGTGATAGATGTGGTGTCAAGGTGTATGTTTCTTGGCTCAAGTTTTCAAAAAAACATTCAATCTTGTGGCATTTTGCTAAACGTTAGAATGTCATCATGTCATTTTAAGTGACTCACTTAGATTCCAATTAAATGAGAGATATAATGCTTTTGAATCTGTGTACTATTTGTATTACTATTTACTGTCGATTATCAAATTGAATCGGTAGCATACAATCGATTATATGATCGATAGTTTGAACTTTAATTTAAAGGTTAAATAAAGTTAACCATCAAATATTCAGATATCCTCGTAAATGAAAAGAATATTTCAATACAAATCTATGAGACCAACTTCAATTTATACTTAATAGGAAAATTTGTCTGCCATTTGCAAGAAGAATAGAGGAATATCCTTTGATAATGTTAAAAGATAAACCAGTTTGTATAAATACATGTAAAATATTTTGAAAAACTGGAGCGACTATTGATTTTGTAATTTTCTATCAATTGTCACCGACTTGCTGCCTTCAGCAAAGATTTTTCGATAGTCAGAGACTATCGTTGCAACACTTAGGTACCCAATATCATGTATATGTTTGTTTAAGTGAATAAGCTGTCAGGACAACCAATGAACACAAGTGAGATAGCTCAGAATCTGACCTTACGATAAAGAAACAAATTTACACTATAATTGATAATTACAAGTATTGAGACTCTGAATATGGAGCTTACAAATAGTAACCTTGTTGTTCATGTACTGGTATTTCTGTGTAAACAAAGAGCTCCTGTTGTGGTCCCACTCTGGCCATGAGAACCATGATTTGAACAAAGTTAAACATACTAGGGGGTACAGGATCTTCTTTACACTGCACACTGAAGACTTCAAATTCTATATTATGGTACTTTAATGAATTATGTATAAAGCCCAGTAAATTCAAAGGTCCCTAGAACTTCAATATAATCAAGTTTTACTGTACAAGTTTATATATAAAATATTGAAAAAATTATTCCTTGTTAGTTGTTACATGCAACTTATGTCACACAAGAATAGAACGAACTTCAGGATGATTCAAATTTTATCTAAAATATTTTATTTCTGAATAAGCACAATGTCATAATACAAAGTTTACTTGAATTATAAAATGCAAATTGATGAATCCAGTTTTCATTTACCGGTACTGATTTAGCATGTCATTCTTTGAACAAATCTAGGTTCACCTTATTTTCTATTTCTGCTATTGATTACTGATACTCATTGTTATATGTTAAATTCATTAAACTAATTTACATGTACTTCTGCCATGAAAATTACACTGCATTAAAATCCATTTACTTTCAATATTTCTATGATTAACAAGAAAAATTTTAAAAAATAAAAATGCAGTTTTCCATTTAAAATATACATAAAATCATTGAATTTATAAAGTATTTGATAGCACCAGCTTGCCCATTAAAATTGCTTACTTCATCAAAAAATTATCAAGACTGGTTTTGATTAACCCGCTAGTGAGTAGTACATGTAATAAATGGTAACAATTATACATTCCAACAGTGAAAATAGTAACTTAAGCTATACATTATATTTCAGCATCCTTACTTATAGTAAATACTACTGACAAATGTCAAGTAATTATACAAATCAACAAACTGATCTGGTCTCCATCATCTACAATAGCAAGATAATATACAAGATTTTTGTTTCATTGTAAACTTTCAATAATCGTTAATAAGATTTAAAAAAAAAATCATATAATAATTTTTAAAAATTTAAAGCAGCACTCTTGCATATTAAGGTGGAGATATTCAGCCTATAAACACATGAGTATGTATAGAATATTTACACATCAGTAGTAGTCCGTTTCATGAGCTCTATACCACTTCCCAGGTCAATATTGACAGCAGAGTCATCTAAAACATAGCTCTGTTGGCTGTAACTTGTTGTTGTGCTAACAGGAGAGGTTCTACCCGTGTCATAACCACGATTAACTAGATAAGAATATTTTGGAGCATCACCTGAATTATTCAACTGTTCCACTACTGGTTTTGATTGGGATACAGGTAAATTTTTTAATGGCATTGCTCTTGGAACATTGGGAACTGTTGCGGATGCTGGCATTGGAAGTCTAGCTATTGGATTAGCTGGAGGAAAAGGGCCTGCAGGGTTAAACTGGTTTGAAACTGGATAAGCAGGCCTTACAATTTGCCCCACTGGTGGCATAAACCTTAAAGAGGGATTAATGGGTGGGTTTGAGGGACCCACTGGATATCCTTGTAGTGGTGCTCTTTGCATGACCATTCCTGGGGGTCTGGCTTGGTATGGCACTCCTGGTTGTAGAATTGTGCTTGTAGCACTAGGTTGAGGTTGTAGAACTGTTGGTTTATCTGCTTTGGTTTCATCTTTTTTCTTGCCTCCCTTGCGAGCTTTGTCAGGTTGTGCGTACAGTGAGGTTCGAGGATCCTGTTCCTCCTCCTCAGAGTGTGATGAAACCTCCTCCTCCTCTGTACTCCCTGCCTCATTCTCTGTCTCTGGACTGCCTTCACTGTCTGACTCCTTGCTGCATTGAGTCTCGGTGTTCATTTTTTTCTTGTCTTTTTTATCAGATTTAATATTTCCAATAGAATCATATCCATCCTCCTGATCAACATCTGGCCTTCTGTTCACCCTCCCTGCTGACTTTCGATGGACTCTAGGTTCAATGATCCTCTCCACAAAGTTTTCCTGTGGATGATCATCATCAGCTTGTACAAATGAATCATCTTTTTCATCGCTATATTGATCTTTCTCATCGCTGTATTGCTCCCTACCAGAGGTATAATTACTGCTCTCACTGTGCTTCCTTTCTCTGTAATGATGATCTCTTTTAGAGTTGTCTCTTCTGGTATCTCTACCATCCCTGGCTACTCTGTATCTATCATGTTCCTCATAGGGCGGTGGAGGAGGGGGTCTCTTAGGAAAATCTGAAATTACAACCTAGCTCTTTGAAATATTTGATATACATATTTCTATTTAATTTCATAATAATACATAATGTGATTTCTCAATTATTAAATTAAAGCTGTATAATAGTTGTTGAAAGTATGACAGCAAAGCATTGTAAATTCATTGAAATTTTGTTCATGATAAATATTTACTAGCAAACACACACTGGAACTTCTGTTAATGGTCATACGGTTTTCCAAGTTTTACACAGTGATGAATTCTTGATTTTATGTTACCCAGTAAAAATTAGGTTTTGTTTGCTCCAATTTGTTATGTTGCAAAGAAGCATAGTATACAGTAAACAATTTTAACAAACACCTGATTTTAATTGACTACCATTAAATATAATTATTAATTAGGCTATAAAAGTTATTTTGATTCACCAAGAAGGTTTGCTAACTGGAAATAAAACTGATACCATCAAAGACACTGTCCTCTTCATCAGTTGGCGGTCTTGACCATCTGCGGGAAGACACTGGAGATTTCCTAATAGAAGCAAAGGCCTGTTTGGATCCTTCAGACTGCCAAGGCCTAATGCTGCGTGGAGCAGAACGAACACTGCCATTCAATGAGGTGGCAGCCGTGTTTGGGGCCCCATCCTTTAATCGTCTCTCCTGCCACCTTCGATTCAGTCCTTTCTGACGACAGTAACAGTAGACAAGGACTGATGGCACCACAATGACCAAACCAACGCCAAAGATGGCAGCCACAATATAGATGACCTCTGACTTGGTGATAATAGGGTTGTAGTAGTAATTCTCACAGCCAAATCCTGCTCCATCATCACAATTATTGGGATTGGAGATGTCCGCTACAGAAAGGTTAGAATTACTTAATATGTATATATTTATTGCTCTAACTGTTCAGAGCTCCAGATAAGGTGCGTATTTGCAGAGATATGCATTGAATTTTTCAAAATACGCATTAAAAATTAAAACAGGGCGTACAATTACGCACATCAGATGTCATAAATAAGCATTACACTATGAAAGTACTGCGTACGAGGGATTGAATGATACAAGTATGATTTAACTAATTGGGTGAATTGAGGTCAGCTCAATGTTTGAATTTTTATCAAAAGGAAATTCTGATTTATAAATGTATTCGGAATAACCTAGGCCAATTTCCAGTTCGGGAGAAAGATTTGAATACTAAATACTTGTATTGTCTGAAAATATCACAGATTTCCACTGTTCATATAACATCCAAATTTTCGTTCTTGACACGTAACGCTACATGTACACGTCGATATTCTCAAAATTCCGCAAAACACGCATGGGGTCTAATTTATCCTTTATCACTGTTTATTAAACAGTTCTTGTATATTTCCCATTTTCTGTAGCAATAATATCATCTAAAGTCCGACGACAACCTTAATTAATTGTATGAAAATAATGGCTTTTTTGCTTTCCACATGACTCCTTTGCTATAAATAGCGCCATGTGACTTTTAATGCAAACGGGGAGTAACTCTAAAACTTTTACCTCGATCGATGCCAACAATTTATATACCAAAACCTAATATATATTTCATTAACCTATTTAATAAATACAGAAATTGTCTTTTTTTTTTTTTTTTTTAAATTCGTCTTTCAGAAACACTTAATTCGATAACAAGCTAAAAATTGCATTAGATGTCAAAATAGCAATAGATTAACAGAATACTTTTTGATTATTTTGCTGAAAAGCAAAATCTGCATTGATTTGAAAATCAGGGAGTAAATACACTTTGAGGTAAAAAATTATCTGGAGCTCTGACTGTTTAAGATGAAGATATGATATTACCTTATGGAATTTTGAGTACTCAAATAATTAAAATACATCACTGATCATAACAGAATTATGATCCCCTAAATTCTTTTTTACTCACCAGGAATTGGTTGCACATGGATAACAAAACCATATCCAAACAGATCCGGACTGTCCCGGGTCAGAGAGAAGGTGACAAACCCACCTGAGGTAATCAGCTTCTGCATATTGGTGGGAGGGTTGTTATAGTAACTAAAGGCAGCCTGGAAAAAAAAATTAAATATATCAAGTGTTTCTGTCTTTGGCATTTATATTGTCTAGAAAAATTCTTGAGACAAATGTATTTTAAAACATTCTTTTTAAAGCTGCTAAAGGCTGTTTACAATACTTACCAGGGTTTGTGCCCCTGAATTCTGAGACCACTGCCCATCATATATGTAAAAGTTGACTCCAGGTGAATTAATAAAACCAGTGACCAGCTCTATGCTGAATCTACGGTGTTCCCTGATCCCATCTGTGGAGAGAATGATGGTACAACTGGTCGGGCTATCACCTGTCTGAACAGCTCCTTTACCATACACTGTGGCTGAATTCAATCCCAACTCAAACGTCTTCCCACATTCTGCATGGCTATCCATATAGTCTACAATGATATTTAATATTTGGAATTATTAATGTTTACATATCGTTTAACTGTAGATTAGAATTAGAGTGTAGGCTTATACCTTCTTTATGTCTTCATGAGTCGTAATGATTTAAAACTTCATTTTTTGGGGGGATAACAAGCACTGAAAAATTCGGAGGGGTCTTTTACATGTACCAGACCTGAATGCAATATAGATATTAAATCCTATAAGAATGCATTACAATAAATTAATAGAGAAATATACATCTTTATTTTTCCTCTGATTGAAATGTCGCATATTCATTGGTTTAAACATGACATGTGACTGCTAGCTATATTTCTATGCCTGGCAGGAGAGAATATCTGGCAATATGGCCGATGGGTTGCTGAATTACACTTTGACATTAGAAATCATTTATTACAGATTTCCCCATCAATTCCATTTTAATGTCATTTTGTGCAAACGGTTTGTGTTAGCTAGCTGTTTTACAGTTTTACAATTTGACCAGAAATGGTATTTTAATTATTATCCATGCTTCAGGTGCCTCATGGTGGATAACATTAACAGTCCTGTAGTTGGAATAAACTTTCCTTACTAAATCGTGTTAATGTCAGTGATCATTGTCTTGAACACAAATGTGTACAAACTCTCTTTCTTTGTGCCCCTCTCTCTCTCTCCACCTGTTTTAAAACATTGCTTGTTTCATAATTTATGATCAATAATGATAGTTTTGTCATTGATGAATAAGCTATTTTTTTTAAAAATCAGATTTAGACGAGTGATAAATGAGGAATTCAGATAGATAAGTATGTATTGAAAAAAGTCATGAATAAATCACACTGCTATGATAATTTTTAATTAGGTATGAAGTTTGGATATGGAATACTGTTTCCTGTCTGATTTATATCTGTGCCAAGTGAGTAACTTGACGTCATATTTTCCATTTTCTGTTCCGCTTTTCATTCCATTTCATTACAAGAGGCCCATGGGCCACAACGCACATTGGCTAGGCAAAAGCAGAAGTCAGTTCAGTATTGAAAAAGATTACCAATGGGGGGGGGGGGGGGGGGAGGGGGGGTTGAATTTTAAACTACCTGATGATGCTTCCATGTCAATATAACAAATGGCTTTGTTGTACTTGAGAAGATTTAAAAAAAAATTTCTCATATATTCCTCCCTATCCCAGGAGTCATCATTTGAACAAATTTGAATCTACACTACCTGAGGATTTTTCTGTATCAATATGACTAAACATAGCTTTTCTGTTTCTGTTCTTGAGAAGAAATATTTTTTCTATAAGTTCTTATGTAAAACTTTCGACCCCCCATTGGGCCCCACCCTACCCTTGGGGTCATGATTTGAATAAATTTGAATCTACACTACCTGAGGATGCTTTCTTATCAAAATGACTAAACATGATTTTCAGTTCTTGAGAAGAAGATATTTCCTATATGTTCCTATGTAAAATTTTCGACCCCCCATTGTGGCCCGACCCTATCCCCGGGGGTCATCATTTTAACAAACTTGAATCTACACTACCTGAGGATGCTTCCATATCAAAATGACAAATCATGGCTTTGCAGTTCTTCAGAAGTAGATATTTTCCTATGTATTTCTATTTAAGACTTTGATCCTCCATAGTGGCCTCACCCTACCCCCGGGGGTCATAATTTGAATAAATTTGAATCTACACTTCCTGAGGATGCTTCCATATAAATATGACCAATCAGGGCTTTGCTGTTCCTGAGAAGAAGATTTTTAAAGATTTTTCCTATATATTTCTATGTAAAACTTTGATCCTCAATTGTGGCCCTGCCTTACCCCTGGGGGTCATCATTTGAACAAAATTGAATCTACACTACCTGAGGATGCTTCCATATAAATATGACTCATCATGGTTTTGTTGTTCTTGAGAAGAAGATTTTTAAAGTTTTTTCCTATATATTTCTATGTAAAACTTTGATCCTCCATTGTGGCCCCCCTACCCCCAGGGGTCATGATTTGAACAAACTTGAAACTACACTACCTGAGAATGCTTCCATATAGATATGACTCATCATGGCTTGGCTGTTCTTGAGAAGATTTTTAAAGATTTTTCCTATATATTTCTATGTAAAACTTTGATCCTCAACTGTGGCCCCGCCCTACCCCCGGAGGTCATGATTTGAACAAACTTGAAACTACACTACCTGAGGATGCTTCCATATAAATATGACTCATCATGGCTTTGCTGTTCTTGAGAAGAAGATTTTTAAAGATTTTTCCTATATATTTCTATGTAAAACTTTGATCCTCCATTGTGGCCCCGTCCTACCCCCGGGGGTCATGATTTGAACAAACTTGAATCTACACTACCTGAGGATGCTTCCACATGAGTTTCATCTTTCCTGGCCCTCTGGTTCTTGAGAAGAAGATTTTTAAAAGATGCTATTAACTTTTCACTATTCTCTAGTATCTCCCATTGAAAGAGGGTGTTGCCCTTCATTTGAACAAACTTGAATCCCCTTCACCCAAGGAAACTTTGTGGCAAGTTTGGTTGAAATTGGCCCAGTGGTTCTTGAGAAGAAGTCGAAAATGTTAAAAGTTTACAGACAGACGGACAGACAGATGGACGCCGGACAAAAAGTGATCAGAAAAGCTCACTTGAGTCTTCGGCTCTGGTGAGCTAAAAAGTAAACAAAAGTGCCTCAAAGATTTTTGAAGCTTATTAAATGTAACAGTAAAAGGTTTGATTGATAATTTTGAAGCACTTGACTGTGTGAAATTGGACCAGACTCAGTAGTCGAGATGTTGGGACACTTAAATTAACAGAAGTAAAATTTTATTTGATTCAATTCATTTAATTGATCATCATTTCCTGCTGGCCGGTGGATCTAAGGGTCAGGAAAGGGGGAGGGGGCTCCCACTGTTTTATGAATAGTCTTTTGTTGTGGATTCTATAATTTCATTCAAACAACATGCCCTCCTCCCTCTACTTTTTGTTGCAATAGGGTGGAAAGTGTGCCATACTTTTGCATTAAAAATAGCCAAAAATTTAGAGGAAAATTCTATCCCCTCCTGAGTTTTGACAGTTAATATTTTTCTTTTCTGGTATGTCAATCCTTTTGAGCACCCTCCCCCTTTTTATAAACATTGAGCACCATGGATCTGTCTTGTGTTTAAATGTCTCTCACATCATTATGAGTCCTCGAAAAAATAAATCACTCAATAGGTTTGTAACTGACTGTCCACAGAAATATATCAGGTTCATTAATTTAGATGGCTTAGCTCCGCCTCACCATATTTGAGATACTGATCATCCCAACATATTTCTGTAGACACTCAGACTTAACAAACCTTACAAGTAATGTAAATGTATGATTCCATATTGTTTTATTGTGTGTGGTTTTTTGTTTTTGTCGTTTTGTTTTTTTGCAAATTGTTTGGGTGCATCATTGTTGTGATGAGGTACATTCTCACAACGTCAGGGGTTCTGTGTCAACTCGGTGCCCTGGGACCCCTGACAAATTTCATTCAATATCTTACAGGGTGACTGCAGCAATGTCTTTCAGGAAAATTAAAAATCTTGATTCTTTTTCCTATCTCTCAACCGAACACACTGAAGCCGGTGATAAACATTGCAATGCTTAATATGTACATGCTAGCCCTTCTGTTTACATTATCTGTCTACTTCAATTTGATTGGTGCTTCTCAATTAGAGAAACAAGCCTGAAAAAAAATGAGTGTAATTTGTCAGGGGTCCCACAGCAAAGAGTTGACACAGGACCCCTGAAATTGTGAGGATATATGTTAAGAGGGATGTTAAACAGCAAACAAACAAACAAATAATTTATTTATCAAATCTTAAATTTGGTACTTACAGTCAAACACCTTTGCCTGGGGATTTTGACCACTGAATGAAGATTGTTGGTAAGATGTAGGGAACTGAAGGCAAAAGACCACCGTCACAAAAATCTGCCTTAGCATCGCTGCCGTTTTAATTGTTATACAAGTATATGAATCCTACAAATATAACCCTTCAGCAATATAAAGTATATCATAGGAAATAAGACATTTCTATTAAATTGGTAAAATCTGGGACATATACAGTAAATTGGGATTATTGTATAGGTCCCTTCGTTGTAAAAGAAAACTGTAAAGCAAAATTTTTTGTCTAAATCACGAACGTACTGGAGCTTCGTTCGCAGATAGGCAAGGATTTCCGCTTTTTATAATCTAATATTTTGTCTAAACAGGGACATATATACTATATTAGTATATAGGTCCCTGGTCTAAATTTATAAATTTTCGTAATCAAGCGAAAGCACATAGAAATATTGAATCTTTTTATAGGGTCTACATCATGTACAGCTGATGTATGTATTGGATATACCTACTTCGAAAACCCCCGAAAATATTTAAATAAGATTTATTCACTAATATATTTTACTGTAGGTATTCCTTCGTATTTAATTTAATAATATTTTCCCCAAAACTTGTGGCTTGAGATGTTACCTTTTTATTTCCTGTTTGTATATGGACGCCATTTTCTGGACTTACCTGTATGATAATTTACATAACCGATAATTTCATCTCGGTTTGATTCAAAACTGCAGTGTTGATTCATATGGTGAAGAATGCGGGCTGGAAATTTATCGACTTCGTTTACCTGCAGAGAAGTAGGTCAACTCAGGTAAAATTAAAAAAAAACATGGCGGACAAACAAATTGCTTGAAAATCTTTTATTATAGGCTAGACTGTGTGTGTTGATCCCACTTCATGTTTAGGTCTCATATGTCATGAAAGAACTTACCTGGAGGTAAGAAGGTATATTTAAGTAAAATTTGTTACACGAAGACAGTTTTTTTTAAATCTTTATATTGAAAAGGAAAAAAAAACATGATATAGCAATACCGTTATCTGTATATATGCGAGTTAATTGTTAATTTGGGGGGGGGGGGGACTGTTTCAAAATATTTTGAATCATTGACTGTGTTTGTTGTAGATTGCCTGATCTGGTTTTTGGAAGATAAGATGTATAGTCTTACCATTTTGCTAACCATAAGTTGCTTGAATTTAGCCAATGGAATCGTCAGAGAATGTATGTACAAAAATATTTACAGATGAATTTTAAACAAATTAAATCAATAAATTTGAGATTTAATTTTATGCTCATGCAGGTTCATTTAACATTAATATTGTTTGTATGGTGGAGAAAATTCATTTCTAGACTAGTACATGTTTTGTAATCATTCATTAATTTTTGCAATATGCAATTAATAACTCAAAGTCTTTACAACTATGATCGATTAGCTAGGGGTGTCCACACTGTGGCTCGAACCTATACCCTCAGATTTAAAATCCAACGCTCTACCAACTGAGCTAAAGGGTTAACCCACTAGTTAGTGCTAGTAGGAGTGTGGCCTCACTATATACAACGCATAGCCACTTTTAACTCTGTTACACTTCCCCCTTCTTTTTCTTGAGATTTTTTACCCCTGAGAAATCTCACACACGAGACTCTATAAACACCACTCACCATGTGGGTTTTGTAGTTGGGCGCCAATATGACCGATTAGCTAGGGATATGTCCTCACTGTGGCTAGAACCTACAACCCTCAGATTTAAAATCCAATGCTCTACCGACTGAGCTAAAGGGTTAACCCACTAGTTAGTGCTAGTAGGAGCGTGGCCTCACTATATACAATGCATAGCCACTATCAACTCTGTTACACAACTTACTTATCTGTGACACCTTATACACTTAATGTTCACATCATAGTGATGTGACATTACCTTTCTCCACTTGTCCAAAATATCTGACATTTTCCAGGCGTTTTTCACAATTTTGATATTTGATGTACTAAGGAAAACGTTTAAGAACCAGCACCATTATGAAAAGTGAAAATTCACCGCCTCACGATATCAAAATAATGAAAAACGTCAGATATTTTAGACTTACAATTCCCCACAGGCACTTAATTGTTAGCTAGCACAGTGCAGGTTTCCTTGAAGTTTATCATTTCTTGATGGTATCAAACTTGATACATTAAAAGTAACAATTAATTTCTAAACCGGTTTCTAATTGTCTTTTTAAAATTGAAACACTTAAAAATGTGATATTGGCAAATTAAGTTTTTTTCAAAAGGAAATTATAGGAAAAACATCCTCTGGTATCTTGCACAAATGCCTGGTAAGGGTACTGCAATTTTTTGCGAGTAAGCATGTTAAAGTAGCAATATTTCAATGACAAAATCTTAGAAAAATTTTATATTTTTGAGGAACGTATCGTCTGTTCTTAAGTGCAATTTACAGCACAAGATTTTCTGCACACTTTGGGGATGTATTTCGCCACTCCAGCATTGGTCATTCAAAGATTTTTCATCTAATTCTAGACATATTCTATAACTAACCTGTATATTTTATCAACCTCCTAACCCTTTATAGTCGTCCCTACTGACCAATAAACTCAGTTGTTGTGAATTTGTTGTCAGATGGCATAACGAGTTTATTAGTCTGTAAAGAGACGACTATAAAGGGTAAGGAGGTGGATATACAGGTTGGTTATAGAATATGTCTAGAATAAGGGAATGAATGGTCGTTGATTGACCAATGCTGGAAAGTGGCGAAATATGAAATTTCTTGAAGCTCCACTTTTTATGTTCAGTGTATTTCTTTTGATATTTAAATATTTTGCCAATGAAAGAACATGATAAATACTGAGATGTAGTAAGCTGTTATGCGGCAATTGTTATAATTACCAGATTACATGGATGGACCTAGTACTTGTGGACAAACAATTATCATATATGACAACACCATCAACTTGGCAGCACGCTCCCCAATCTCTACCCCCAACCCTCCCTCCACATGTACAACAATCCTCAGGTCTGGCTACACGGACCCCTACTACTACATCAAAGTGGAATGGACTGCTACCATCAAAGACTGTGCATTTTCTCTAAGCATCTTTGAAGGAACTACAGCATCCGGATCCCCTGTTGTTAGTTTTTAAATATATTTTTAAAGAAATGCTTTAATGTTAAGATATAGGTACATGATCCTTTTCAGACGTCACAAGTTAATCAACAGTTACTTTATAGAGATTTATAAAAATATATATATACTGATGACTAATGATCACCAGTGTATTCACAATCAACTTGTAAAATGGAGAAACTAAAGAATAATTTTTTTGCCTTATTAAAGTTTATGAACTCATTAAATATTATTTAATTGTCAGTAGTAATGTGTATTTTAAAAGGGGGTGAAAGAAAAAATTCTTATTGTACTTTTTACTCCCTGAAGAAGCATAATCTGCAGTGTATATTTTTGATTTTGTAGAAAAATTTTCGTTGCTTAGGAGACCAGGAAAATACTGGTGTTATTGAAGTTCGAAATTCAGACATCACCGTGTATCTAACCCAGGCCCGAGTATTCTTCCAACCTTACAACACTTTTAATCTACGTATTACAACATTCCGTAAGTTATCAAATAAATCTTTAGCTGACTCTCTTCACATAGAAAATAATGTGTAGACATCATTTGTTCAAGTCATGACCCTTATGTCAGGGTGAGTACAAAGTTTTCATAATGATATCATAAAGGAAAAATGTAGAGCAACACTACCTGAGGCATGTTCAACAATGTGAGCACTCATAAATAAATGCCCGCTCTGTTGAACAGGCTTCTGATGTTTATATGCAAGTATCTTTAAAGAGGGCCTATTTCAATTTGTTAAATCATGACTCCCAAGGTCAGAATGGGCCACAAACAGGATTGAGGATTTTACCTAGGAAATGATATATAGACATGTTCAACAAGGTGATGATTATAAATGTGAATTTTAAAGGCAAACATAAAAATATCAGTTGCAAATTATAATTATTGAAATCATGGCTTGTGGAATTAAAAGGGGTTTAAACAAAAGTTTTGTGTAGGATGGAGCAATGTTACAGGTTAGGATTATGGATCATGGGCTAGTTGTTAATGATATGAGGCTAATGAGTATATTGAATTACAGGTGACCCGTCTGCACCAGAGTTATCAGAAGGCACTTCAAAGCTTCCCACTGGTGCTGTTATAGGAATCGTGATTGGTCTATTTGCTCTCATTGTGTTCTGCATAGTAATGTGTTGGTTCTACAAACAGGGAAAGCTCAGTTTTTTAGAGAAGAAGTCAATGCAGAGCTACAGAGGAGGAGTTATCGCCTCTGGTAAATCTGACAACATATTCCACAGTGTCAATGGAGGTTCCACAGGTTATGCAGAATCAATTGGCAACTCAGAGGCCTCCTTCTCCTCCAAAAACTGGGAAAACCAGCAGATGTGGGCTAGTTTGACACATACCCCAACTATGGGAAGAAAAGTAAAACCTGTGGCACCCCCTAAAGCACCTCCACTTCCTTCTGCTCAGGGCAAAGAGAAGAGCTGGGAAAGTGACAGCCAGACATCAGGAGTTAGGGACACCAATTTACCAGTCATGTCTTCTTCACCCCCAAGGGGCAGGAGGAGGACCAAAAGTACTGAGGAACCACCAAGAGGACGTCGACCAGTCATGGAAAATGACAACAATAATGTAAAACGAAACTATCATAACCATGGCTACACTGACCAAGAAGACTATGAAAAAGAAAACATTACCAACATAAAAAAAGAAACTAATGTTGATGATGTGTTTGAGACTACTTCACCAACAACTGGAATCTTGCATGAACTTAAAAGAGAGCTTTCACGTAGACAGAGCATGAAGGAATTGAAAACAGAATCAGATACCAGTGAAAAAAATATTGCAGATTCTAAAGAAGGCCCAGCTTCTGAGAGCACTCCAAGAACTTCTCGTAAAGCAAATGGTCAGCCAGAGGAGACAGGTACTTTTGACAAGTCAAAGTATGCTGGTATTGATCAACAGAGTGAGGTGGGGGAACCAGACAAAATTACCAACCCATTGCTGCGAACAAATCCAGCCATTAGGGCCTCTGTCAGTTCCCTCAGATCCAGAACAGATGAATCTCCAGGATCAAAACGGAAGAAACGCAAAAAGAAATATGTTGGCATTCACAAGAAGCCTAGTAAAGGGAAAGGAGACAGCCTGGAAAACACAACAGATGACTCTGTTCAAAACAACTCCTTTGATTCTATGCCACCTGTTCATTTAAAAGCAGATGATGGGCCCCTTCCTCCTGAGGCTTTAGCTCCAGTTTTTGCAACAGATTCATCTGTAATGCAACATTTTTACCCTCCTCAACAAGACTTTCACAACCAAATAAATGAAATCGTTTTGTTGGGTTATGATGCTTATGGTAATGCTGTGTACGGCAACCCTCATCAATACCAGCATGGTGGACAGAGTTATATGATTGATCCACATGGGAACTATATTCCTGTGGCTGATATGTCATATCCTGGGATGCCAGGATTCACTTCCACTCCAGGACATGACTCATACAATACACCTTATCATAGTCAACATCCTTTGCCTCAAGGCCAGCTCGCAAGGACAAATCTGATGAATACTATGAACAGCAGCTCTTTAGTGCCATCTGGAATAGTCTTGGATGATCCTCAGGTCCCTCCTCCAGGGGGCACTATAGTTCGCTCTGCAGTGGACAAAAAAACGGGGGCACAAGTCAATCAAACAATATGGGCAGATAGCAAAAGAGATCCTACAGACCCCCCTCCTGGAGATCATAATCCACAAATTTCTCGCAAAACTATTGTCCGTGTGACTACAAAAGATGCCACAGATGGGAAGCTTCCTTCAGCACCTGACCCAGGTAAGCTTCATTGACATTAAGTTAGAGGGAAGATATAGTATATAGATATTACCACAAGATTTCATTGATATTGTTAGAGGATACAGTTAAGAGATATTACCACAAGTTTTCATTGACATTAAGTTAGAGGGAAGATATAGAATGGAGATTTTACCACAAGAACTTTTTCTCAGAACTTATCAACATCTTCTTTTATCCTCAGTTGATAATATATTACAATTGCTAATTTGTTTCATACCATGAGGTATTCCTAAAAAACATATTTACTAATTTTGTTACATATTCAATGTTCTCCATAAACCATTTTCATTGAACTTTGCACCATTCATCCTCAGCAAATGACCTATTTTTGACAATTTAAAGAAGTCTCTCCATTTGTAGTAGCAATATGAATAATAAATAACAAAAAAAGTGATGCATGTATTTTTTAAAAATATTTTAAATCATACACCTCCCATTCAATATCCCCCCTCCTCTCTCTCTCTCTCTCTCTGCCTTGAGATAGACCAATTGTTGGTTTAAAATATATGGTAAATAAAAATTGTTTAAGAATTTTTCCAATTAACACACAAGGATTAATGTATTATAGTTTGAGTCCCAGTCAATTTTTGGCCGACAGAATCAGGCCACAATCTTAGAGACTCCATATTAGCCTGTAACATTTCTACACCAACAATTTTTAGCTCACCTGAGCTGAAAGCTCTGATCACCCGTTGTCCGTCGTCCGTCCGTCTGTCCGTCCGTCTGTAAACTTTTCACATTTTCGACTTCTTCTCAAGAACCACTGGGCCAATTTTAACCAAACTTGGAACAAAGCAACCTTGGGTGAAGGGGAGTTTAAATTGTTAAAATGAAGGGCCAAGTCCCCTTCAAAGGGGAGATAATCAAGAAAATACAAAAATTGGGTGGGGTCATTAAAAAATCTTCTTCTCAAGATCCACTGGGCCTGAAAAGCTGAAACTTATCTGGAAGCATCCTAAGGTAGTGTAGATTCTAAATTGTTCAAATCATGACCCCCGGGGGTAGGGCGAGGCCATAATAGGGAATCCAAGTTTTACATTGAAATATATAGGAAAAATCTTTAAAAATCTTCTTCTCAAGAACCACTGGACCTGAAAAGCTGAAACTTATGTGGAAGCATGCTGGGGTAGTGTAGATTCTAAGTTGTTCAAATCATGACCCCTGGGGGTAGGGCGGGGCCACAATAGGGAATCCAAGTTTTACATTGAAATATATAGGAAAAATCTTTAAAAATCTTCTTCTCAAGAACCACTGAGCCAGAAAAGCTGAAACTTACTTGGAAGCATGCTGGGGTAGTGTAGATTCTAAATTGTTCAAATCATGACCCCTGGGGGTAGGGCGGGGCCACAATAGGGAATCCAAGTTTTACATTGAAATATATAGGAAAAATCTTTAAAAATCTTCTTCTCAAGAACCACTGAGCCAGATAAGCTGAAACTTACTTGGAAGCATCCTGGGGTAGTGTAGATTCCAATTGTTCAAATCATGACCCCTGGGGATAGGGCGGGGCCACAATAAGTACTACGGGGGGGGGGGGGGGGGGGAAATCAGGTGAAAAACAGCAAGGCCAAAGTTACTCAGGTGAGTGCTGTGGCCCATGGGCCTCTTGTTTAAAATTATTTATAGGGATGTCAATTTTACTCGGACAGCTTAGTCGAATAGTCGGAGCTGTAGTCGAACAATAGTCGAATACTCGTTGAAATTTTAATAAATTTTTCATGTCATTTTTCCTATTTGTCTTTAACAGACTGATTGCCTGACTGCCTGTACAATATTTAATCTACGCTATCACCATTATACAACGAATTATTGAATTGTTAACATTTACATTGTAATAAATAGATGTATCCAATGTATTTGATTTCAAATGTAATATTTACTGCACATTTTATCTATATACAGAATATCAAACGCTCGCATTTATTCTTTCTTTTCATGCTGCCAGTACATGTACCCTTTATTGATTTCTTACCTGAAGCCATTTGAACGTGTCTTGTCAGTGACCCGTGATTGTTAAACAATTAAAACGTAACTCTTATATAAAAACAGAGCTTGCGATAAATTTTAATTATGAGATTTTTTGCAAACAATCAATACAATTTTAAAATGATTGATATTAATATCAGAAAGAAACGTCTTTAAATTACGCTCATAACTGTCCCCCAATTTACATGTACATGTATTTACAAATATAACAGCCTATTAATTATTCTTTATTCATTGATAGTTGCATTATACGAGATCGGATAGAATTGCAGGTTGAAAATTTATAATTTGGATCTGACATCTTTTAAAGTATGACAATGCATGTTGGCTGAACAAAAAATTCCTTTGAACTATTAACGAAGATCGGTTAAGCCTTTCCCTGAGTTTTACTCACGAGAACACTGATCACGGATATTATGATTATAAATGACCTGAGCAAATCCAATTTTTTTTTACCTTGAATTTAAGATTACTATTAAGTAGCAAATTTTTAACGAATAACCAACTAAGAAAATTTTAGTCAATAGTCGGTATGATCGAATAGTGGAGTACTCGAGTATTCGTTGACATCCCTAATTATTTATTGTCTTATGTAGAAGATATTTCCACTGTCTGTGAAATTGCCTTTAAAATGTCAAGTGTGTAAATATATTTCTTCTGTCCTTGAAATTGTTGTCTCAGTTGTTGTCTGTCATTGTCTTGTAGCCCTTCAGGAGATTTCCTTTAATGCAGCCCAGCAGATAAGAGCTCACCCTGAGGAGGACCCTGCTTTCCTGTCCCCCTCTAAACCCATCAGACCAGTGGCATCAAATGGACTTCGCACCATGTATGCTTCAGAAACACCAGAGAGGGAGAATGCTGCATTTTATTCCAACATTCAACCTCCTGCTGTAATGGAGACACCAAAGACTTCAGTGATGCGTGATGCTCCTGTGAAAAGCCATGCAATCCGTGACAAAGTGACAGTCTGTAGAGAGGAGGAAGAGATATAGCTGATATTGGAATGTGTGAAACAGAGGACAAATAGAAATGAGCCAAACTTTTATAAAATTAATTAACTTTTTAAAGAATTCAACTTTTTTAAAGCAATATGTATTGAACATTTTTAGATATATTGGTCAAAGACCAGAAAAGATGATACAATGGTAGGGTGTCTGTCACCTGTCTGTAAGTTATTTTTCAAAACTCTACTCATTCTACAGTTTTGATCCAATTTCAATGAAACTTGCTAAAAAAAAAGTTTTAAAGATGTGGTTGAACTTTGGGATCTTGAACATCAATATCTTGAATATCATAGATATGTGGAAGTCTGAACTACTCTTTTTCTATGTATTTTAACCTCAATATAACAAATCGTAGGATATTTCAAAGTTTTTCTCAGTCCTTTCCTGTTCAAGATAACAGGGTTTAACTGTACATAATTCTTGTGATTACAGTGTAGCCATTAAATATTATATGTTTGGAATGAGCACTTTTAGTATTTGGTCCGATTTTATTAAAGCCCAGGAGAAGTAGACCAAACGAAGATATATTGTTCTGTACCAGGTGTGGATTTTGATGACAATGTGCCATTGTTACTGCTTTATGAAGATTTTGGTGAATGATGCAATGTACATATAGTACCATGATTTTATTACAGTAAAACATGCTTATAGCAATCACGTTTATAATGAATTGACACTTATAGCGAAGTGATTTTCATTCCCCATTACCTTAAAATACATTATAAAGTTATCTGATATAATGAATTACACTCATAATGAAGCAAAATTGCCTGTCCCTGGCACTTCGTTATAAGCATGTTTTACTGTATATCTTGGCACAAGTTCAGAAATGATTAGGATACTTTTTTTAGATAGGTAAAAACTCAACAAAAAGTTTTCCAAGTCCATTTTCACCTTCTCTTCCTCTGTAAGTCCAAACCAATAGAGCTTTAGTCACATCAGATACTTGTGGATTATTTCATTTTGATGCATTTTTATACATGATTTTAGTATACATCATATTTTAAAATTTTTTGTAAAAGAAATTTTAGCAGGCACTTGTATGTTAAGCAAAAAATTAATAATACTGTCTTAAACAGCTTATTAGTTACATTGTAGATTCTGCACTTATGACATTTTTCCTTATCAGATGTTGAAATCTTGTTATATTTTTAAAGAGTTAGACTTTGTAGTTGTGAATGCAATATTTCAAAGATGTGAAAAAATCAATTTTTGTCACAATTGTTGGTCATTTAAAATTTATGCAGCCCTCATCTTGTCAACATAGCCTCTTTCATAATTATATTTGTCTATTACTGGCATTAGAAAAACACCCCATATACATGTATGTATTTACTGGAGCAAAAATCTTATTCATTCATATATTCAAACCAAAATTGATGACTTGTGTAACTACATGTATTAACTTGAACTTGGACCAATCATGAAGCTACACTTCTTTTTATAAATCAGCAAAAATCATCAGCCACAGCCAAATTAAGAATAAGGCAATGCAGATAATTTGTGGAAATTCAACTGTTGTTAAATAATTGATGATTTTAACAAATATATGCAGAATTGATGATGAATTGATTTTTATTCTAAAATTAAGCCCACTTTTTTTGGAAGTTTGAAATGTGGTACCCAATTGTATATTTCATATGTTAAAAGATTACTTCTTCTGGAGTATGTTTTTATATATATTAAGATAAAAATTGATCCCATTCCTGGTTCCAACCTCTAAGGTAATCAGGTTGAAATTAACATGATATATTGTCTTTACAGTACTTTGTTTTATTATATTTTACTTATATTTGTTGTAGTGATATTGATTTTTGGTAGATTACAATAAAACTATGTTTATACAGAATGATCATTGGTTTAATGGACAAAGATCTTACTGAGGTCATCCAACCTTCTGTTTGTAAAAAAAAAAAAAAAAATCAGCAAAGCTAGGTATACAAAAAACAAGATGACTTCAAAATGCAAAATTATTCAGTTATTGTAAGTTTAGATTTTGATGGTGTTGCCATGAAATTCTTTCAAAATGCCAACTTTACAGTTTTGGATTCATAAAACTAAAAAGAACTTTTTAGACTACTACATGTACATGTATTATAAACACAAACCAGGGAGCTAATATCTTATCAGAGACTTCTGGTTACTTTATATTGTTAAGCTTTGTTTGCCACCAATTTTATTTGGGTATTGCCAAAATAAATCATTCTACAATGTTCTTCAGACTCGAATCAACATTTTCTTTTTAATCATAAAACAACAAAACCTGTATTAATGGTTCAATAAATATTGACATTCACCTGTGAGAAGGCTGTAGAAAGAAATGAAGATGGACTAAATCTTTTATTAATTAAATTTCATAAATTTCATCTATTTATTGGTTTGTACACGTCATACAAGATTATATTTTTATAATTGAGCTGCAGTTGGATGAGTAAACAGTTATTAAGATAATTCTGCCGTATCAATGTTCTGTAGAAACTCTCCAGCTCTCATTTGATGTACATTAATTTGCACCAATGAAATCTAGAGTATGCAAACTATACAGTGTAATATATCGTCTAGACACCTCTGAATTTATTCAGGAGATTTTGAACAGGCAATCGGATTACAATAAATTACATATGAGTTACACTGATATTGACATGTAAATAGACTTGTTTTTGGCTCCATGCAGCACTATTTGATCTTGGAAAAACGTATCGCATTCGAATCAAGATCCAGATATTGAAAATAACCTTGGTGGATCGTCAATGGTATCGTATGGTGGTGGCGGATCTATACGGGGGCTGTATGGAGGGGGCGGTACTGGGATTGGATAGTACTGCTGATGGTCAGTGTGACAAGGCGATAATGGGTCAATTGATGACGGCTGTGATGTCCAGACTTCCCTCGTCTGTCCCAGCCCCCACTCCTCAGGATAATGTTTCTCTGTAAATATCAATCATAAACTCCATTCTCATTGTCATTTTACCCTTAGGGGCTGGTGAAACAACATTGCAAAACATTTTCTACTGTTAAAACAGGGACTATAGAGGTCCCTGGTTAAAATGAACAGCTCTGAATGTATGTTTATGCTTACTGGACATGTCTACGTAATGGAGTCCCCAGACACAACTCCAACACCAACCCACCAATATAAAGCCGCTAAGGACCAGCTGTAGAACGCCTATGGACAGGTTACATATACACGTGGTCAATCGGTCACCAGTATTCATGTCTACGTTCATGGAGCAGCAAAGGGCAGCAAACCCCGACACGATAGTTCCTGTTCCAAACACCAGGAAATTAAATATGAAAAAGTGAATGATAAGCGATCCAGCGAGAGGGAGGGTGGGGTTGTACCATTTAATTTTTATTTAAACACTGTAATAAAAGCAAAATAGCTTAGAACTAAGGGATTTTAACATATACTTCTTACCCCCATCCCACCGACCCCGAAATGGACCTTTGCAATCATGCAGAAAGTTGCATTTTTTTCTGTCAATGGAATCAAGACTTTTATGCCAGTTGTATGATAAAAATCGAGGGGAATTTTTGCATGGACAGATGGTCAGGGTGTAAAACTTACCTGAGCCTGGAAATATGAAATTCATGGTGCAGCAGGTAAAGGCTAGACACGGTGACATGGCTGGAGTTATAACGCGGTCAGAGAAATCATCGTGGAACACAGACATGGTGATCCCGATTTTATTTAACGTGAAGAAAATATTGGACAGTCTTCTTTGACATAGTAAGCGTATGGCCTGTTTTACACGAAAGGTCAAAGAGTGGCCAAGAAGTAATTGTTACATAATATGCCATAATTTAAATATCAGGGACCGCATCCAACCCATTATTTGAAATCAGATTAACTATTGGTAGACACTCTATGATAATATTTAACTTTTATTTTGAAAATAAGGTTTACATTCGATAGTGCACAATAAAAAATGTCCGGCTTTGTTTTTTCCTGTGGCATCTGCAATCTGACAGGAATTACTATCTGTCACCTAGGACTGGCGTGTTGTATCACTGAAAATGTATACATTTACGTATAATAATTATATATCATGTACACAAACTAAATATAGGGCTTCATCCGCATTTTCACAAGAAACTTTCCAAAAGCTTGCTTGACTACTTTTATCTATTTTTTCCGAAAAAAAAAATCTGGGATGTTAATGCTGAAATTATTATACAGGATTTGCACATTGAACATGTTGAATTACTGATAATATATAGATTCTCATTTGTAAACTATAGTTTACATTCATAGTTAAGAGTTGTTAATCATTAAGTTTCACAAATCGTGACACTATATTTATCAGATAAACTATGTTTTACATTCGTTACTTATAGATTTTGGTAGTAAATTATAGTTAAATGTAATTAATACTTAACATACGCAAACTATACCTAAAACGATGGTAAGCTATAGTTTTGATAGATAAACTATGATTCACATTTGCTAATCATAGTTTATCGTCATAAACTATAATTCACACTCGTAAACTATAGCCAAGAGTTGCTAAACACAGTTTATGAATCTAAACACCTGTTAACTGTTAACGATAGTTTTCAATTCAAAATCTCGCGGAACCGAGAGACAATACCAAATGCGTGTCATTGCCGCAAGTTCCATATAGAAACCAAAAACAAATCCTGTATCATGTAAAAACGTAACCAAATAACAATTTTTTATGTCGCTTACATACCGTTGTAAAATCATATAATTTAAAAGATCGATTTCAACCTGAAGATTAATCGTACCTACATGGTTTTGTAAATATTTAACTCTATTTATTTTATGCAGTTAGAGTTTTGAAATTAACATTATATAATGTTCAAAAACCTATTCCACTGCAAGTCTTAACTCTTCACTTATTTGCAAATTTCAAGACGAAATTTTCAGTTGTATAAGCGTTCTGAATTAATTACATGAGGTATTAAAGAAATATTTTTTTCATATAAATTATAAAAAGAAAACAAACCTCTTATTGCAAAGAAATGCATGGATCTTGTTTCAATAGAAATCATAGCATGTCGCTGAAAAACTTTTTTTCACCAAAAATACAAATATTTAAATTAAATAAATAAATATAAAATTCTTTGAAGAAAGAACATACGCGTATTTCAGTTTCAATAATTATTTGTTTCATTATTCTAAGATAATTTGTTAAATCATCGTCTTTCAGGATCAATCCAACACTCCTAATTTCTGTCAATTTCTGTGGATCTTCTAGGGGTTCCTTCCACTTTGACCCGCTGGGTCAGACCCCTTGCAATCAGAAAACCAACCACATTATTTTTGTCTAGTTACGCCACTAAATGATATACATGCCTGGCATCTTCCCAGCTAAAACGGATAGACGCTTATTTGAGGTAACGAACTTTTATAAATATTTTTTCTAAATTTAATTGACAAACTACCCGTTACCTATGTACTTTTCTGGATAACCGAGAAACAAGGCATCGGACAACGATGACGATTCTGAACAACGGAAATGTATGCAGCTGTGGGAAAGTATGGAAGAATCAACGAAGCCTTAAGATCAACATGGGGAAGATGGGATGCAAATCAGATCAACAGGTTTAGAACACAACACAGTCTGGTGAGACGGTGGAGAAAGTGGTTCAGGACGAAAAATCACAGGGACCACACCCTCCATGTGTTAAGTATTTTTTATAAGTATGGAGAGGCAAGTGATTCCGGGCTGGGACCTGAGCACCCCAATCGACGCACCTCTGGAGGTTGTAGTGGACAGCGCTGAAACAGCCGATTCAGGAGGGTCCATCTGAAGATGGAACCACGGATCTTTTCCAACGGGATGTATACTAGTAATTAACATTTAAAATTTGATTTAAAAAATTATTCACAGCACCCTTTTGTCAGCATTTCATTTTTGTATTAATTGGTCCCGTAGTCTTTGGTTAACAGCAGCATTTTTTATTAAGTTGATCATTCCAAATATCAGAGAATCCACAAAATTACAAAATGCGATATACACAGTCGATTCACGAGTTCATACTATTTTGCAAAAGTGTGTGCTTCATGTAAATACATGTAATATAGCATCTTGAAAAAAATGCCTCTATAGGCACCTATCATGCGGACTATAGAATGAAAACTGACCCGATCCAGGGGCGGATCAATGATTTCAGATAAAGATAGCAAAGTTAAGTAAAAACATTTCAGGAATACGAATATTTCAAGGGCTGTTTTAAGAGCTCAAGTTCATGTAAATTGGTTCAAGTTGGCGCTGTAGAGATGCCAAGTCCAGAACGCTCAAGCGGGAAGTTGGTCATTCTGTCTATGATACATCTTGCCATTGTCTTAAAAAATATTGAATCTGCTTCTTCATGACCCCCCCCCCAATCTTTTAGGGCTTCAACACTTGGAGAAGAAGTTGAAAATGTGATAATTTGACAGAAGACGAACGACACATTACAGACAGACAGATGTCAGACACTCTTCGATCAGAAAACCTCCCTTGAGTCGTTAGCTCTGGTGAGCTAAGAATGAAATCTGTCTCGCTCTGTTTACAGTAATAAAAAAGAACTATGGCATTTACCATACCATGCTTTAGTTCCACATGGTTGACATACGTCTTCTGGCTCTTGGCACAGGGGCTTTCCAGGCTGGTAGTGGAATATCTTCCCGTCAGAACACTGCATCACCCTAGCCACCCCTGCCTGACACATATAATATATATTACATTCTCCCCCGGGGTCAGAATATATTCCAGTATCAGTATCTGCACACACTGGTCTTCGCCCTCCCTCGGCTCTGGCAATATCAAATGAACTAGTACATTTATTTTCATGAAATACCATTTGCTTTCCAAATCTGTCTCTCTGGCACTCGGAGACGTACACAGTCCTATTCTGGTAGCACGCCATGTAATATGGGCTGTTTGGTTTCATGGGGTTACTGTGGATCCCGTCTGCCTTATTCATACAACTTGGATGGTCAATAGAGCAAGATTTACAGACACTCCTGCATTTTTGTTTCCAGTAATCACCTATAAAATCAAACAAAGGGAAACTGTAAAAAAAAAAAAAAAAATATTAAAAGAGGGTGTTGCAGTTCTTTTGTTATTTTCCCTAAAGTTGTAGCAGTTTAAAACAAAAATTTTAAGTAACAGAAAACGGTCTTAAATTTTTCCAGATGCAATGTTATATACAGCACAATATAGAACAATATTTAGAAAATGCATATCGACTTCCAATTTGCCATTAAATGAAGTGTAAATTGGTCACATAGCAAAATAAGTCTCGTTTTCTGTTTTTTCAAATAGGGAATCCCCATTGTTCTGAAAAATTGCCTCCTTGAAACAGAATGAATTTGATATACGCATAAAGAGACATGATTTTTCTTCAAAACTGCTATTTCCGATTTTTGTTTCAAAGAGGCATATTTTTGAAAATCACAAAAATCGAATAAAAATTATTATCCATCCGAAATGCAAAATGTGCACATAAAATAGCACACGATTCTTCACTGTCGGAGCTGGTCTAGTGGTAAAGGGGGTGGATTCTACGCAAAGATTCTTTTACCTGAGAATGGGTTCGAATCCTGAAATGGCTGGTACATGTAATATACATGTACATATTTTTTTCCTTATATAATGGAAGTACAATGTAGCATCTCTCTTGATAGAGAAAGAGAGAGGAAGAGAATATCAGAAAATTAATGGGTAAAATTTTAAATGCATGCAGAATTAAATTGTTTTCCTTGATATTGTGATCTAAAACTAATAAGACATATATTTAATGCTATTATTTAGTGGCGATGTCTTAAAAAATAAAGTACTATTATTTTAAATAATTTAATTTTCTCATACGCATTTGTTTCTTTATTATTCTGTTAAGTAGTGGCTCAGATTTGATATGAAACAACTAAAATTGAAATGACTCAATGGAATTTCTTGGATATTGCATCAACAGCGTGATTATTGGAAAAAATTTTATATATTGAAAAATATTAAGGCACGCTGTCTACAGTACATCTTTCAAAATGATGTGCGAGGTGCACTTGCCATTAATTGTGCTTTTTATCGTTCTAATTTTTCTCGTGCAATATGGCGACAGTGACCATAGATGTAAAAAAAAAAAAAAAAAAAAAAAAAAAAAAAAAAAATTACTTACAGGTCGCCATTCTATGTAAGGAAAAAAAACTATGCATGAAATAAACGTAAAATGTTAAATGTTTTGTTATAACAAACTGGACACACCCGTCGTATAAATAAAGTCATCTACGTAGCATTATCTATATTTAGAGATAACTCTTCATGCGTCGTGGGTATTTAAACATGTCCTTCTCGATATAGGGAATAATCACGGGTTTCTGCAACACCCTCTTTTTATTCTTTAGCACCAGTTCCCAGTTATTATATCAACTTATTATGAATATATTGCAGACATTGCTAAACGTACAGAAATCCCAAAGAATCTGGCGCTTGCCACAGTCCACCCGGTTAAAAGCTTCACATCTTCTGCTTGTGGTGGAGAAAAGTTGAGGATAAGGACACTCGTCTAAAAACTTCTCCTTTGGTCTGGAGGGAATGTTACCAGACGGCGCGCTACAGTTATAGTAGAGTTGACAATAAGACGGGTGGGGTAGCAGCAAGCCCTTCCTTTTGTCACACTGACTAGAAATGACGGCTGACGTCACTGATAAATCAATAAAATACAGAATCAAATTAAAGACATCAAAGGTTACATCGTGATTAACTAGAGAAAGAAGACCTGAAGAGACTCACCAAGAGTACAGTCCGATCCCGTATATCCCGACCTACAGTTACACCTGTAGGTGGCGCCCACCTCTGTACAATAACCACCATTCTTACACGGAGCCTTCCTGCATGGATGCATCAAAATAGCTATAAAAAGGAAAGACAGCGACAAGGAAAGAAAAGCAAGACAGAATTGGAAAAAAGGGATGAACCAAGATAAAAATAGCTTTTCAAGTAGGATCATATTTCGGTTTCACGACTTTTACCTGTCTCACATAGACGGCCTGTGAAATTTTCTGGACACGCACATCCAAAGACGGTGGCTTCAGTGGTTTGAAAACAGACGCCGCCATTCATACAGGGCTTCATAGAGCAGGGATCTGGTAAGCATTAGTGTGATAGCTTCATGAGCTTGCGTACAATGAAGGCAGAAAAACTAAACCTATAGTGGTAATTAATATAGGAAAGCTAAAGATAGGATATGTAAAAACCTTGATTTTGTTCACATTGTTTCCCTGTGAAGCCCGGTGAACAGAAACATTTGAATTGAGTTGCTCGCACACTGCTGCAGATTCCAGAGTTCAAACAAGGTCTGCTGGAGCAGGGATTACCTATACCTTCATTAAAATAAAGCTTTTATAATGTTTATAGTTACATATTTACCATCCTTAGTTTACCTATTGCTATCAAAGACTGGTATAAACACAAAGATTAACCCAAGCAATTTTATTGTATCATCACCTGTCAGAGAGTAAAAGATAAACAGATCTATATGTTATAAATGTGATTTGCAATTTTACACTTACTCATTGTTTCGTTACACAAGGGTCCACTGAACTTTGGTGTACAGTAGCAGATAAAGGACCCCCCTACTCCTGAACAGTAGCCTTCATTATGACAAGGATTGGGTGTGCAGACATCCTCCACTAGTTAAAGAAAAAAAAATACAGAAATGCTACTTAAGACTGTCTTCTAGAATTTCAATATATTGATGAAACTTTTATGCAATTTTTGCTACGGGGGATGAAATCAGCTCCCATTTCATTGTCCAAAATTCAGGCCCTCCTCGTTCAAAAAAAGTACTGTTCTTCCGCTTTTTGTGACACTTTTCTGGTCACAGGATATCCGGAAAACATTGACTGCCTTTCTAATCAAGTGATTTCTGACCATTGTTCTCCCTTTATCAAGTTCACAAGTACCCTCTTCTTTGAACCTGTTTTCTAGGGTAGATAGATTAATAACGTTTTTTGAGATAAAAATGGTGCTTTCAAAACAATGATGACAACTGGCTAGATTGCATGAACATACACTAATTCCACTGGTCACTTCTTAAATGGAAGTGTTTAGTAAAATATGTGAGGATCACAATCTAATTAAATCAGACAATTATGGACTCTTTTGATAGTGCATAGACTAGTAGTTTGATATTCACCAGAAAACATCAATATTGACCGAGGCGAAGCCTCCATAAACACTCTGGGCTTTATAGATCTAGAAAAGGTTGGGGTTTTTTTACTGAGCTTTTGAAGTGGTGGTACCTGGGTATAAATTTTCGTCTTTTTATACAATCGGGTAGAATCAAATGGAATCCTTCTTACGCAATCTAAAAATTTGGAGGAATATATTTATCAAAATAATAATTTCATTGATCATTAAGTTAATGTTCAATAGTAATCAGTCTGTATTGTGTAATGGGCCCAATTTAGAATAAATACATGAGTTAATTGATCATCTCACATCAAACATATTCTTAATTAAAGGGGCATAGTCACAGAAGTTAATATTTTATCAGATTTTCTGTATTATATCATGACTTTTTGTTGCTATTGCATTTCTCACGGAAATATAATTTTAAAAAACTTATTTTATCTGGAAATTATTGAAACTACGAATTTCGGGACGCGTTTGATTGACACATCCTTGCACTTTCACAAAGTAAACTTATCCTTAATACTTAAGAAAAGTAGAAATGTTGTTTTGTATTAATGAAAAAAAAATTAAAGATATAATCCAGAAAATTCAGAGTAGAAATGTGAGAAAGCAAAACCAACTCACCAGTATTGTCAATCCGTGCTCAGTGATGTGTGTAGAGTTTAACAAACTGAACACACCCGGTAGAACGTAGACTGTTTTGTAAACATGGCACGGGCTCGTTATTGTTAAGGAGAAATGCCACACCAAAATTAAAAGATCTTTAAGAAATCCCTTTTAAACTATGGTTTCAGCATTGAAAGACCGATATTAACTTTTAATTATTTTATACGATTTTTTTTTTTTTTTTTTTTGCATTTTTTTCAGAGAAAATTAAAAAAAAAAAAAAAGTTTTATTTGCAAATAAGTTGCATATGTATCCAATCAGCGTTGACATTTCAGCCAACCAAATGTTTAGAATTGAATTATAAACCAATCAGTACTAAAGAAGCAGATCTATGCAAAATAGTATATATATATAGTATATATATCGTCTACTTGGTTGTTGCTCAGTGCTGGTTACACTTCTTTGGGTAGGTTATTGGGGCTGTATCGGGAAATAACAGAATTATTAGTTAGACCACTCATCTCAGGGACCTAGTTCCTTAGTGTCTCGGTGGCTAAATATTATAGTGTATTGGTGACTTTAGTTTGTGTCTCGGCGACTTGGTAAAAATAATAAAGGTGTCTCGGTGACTTTTAGGTTGTGTTATTAGGTACATGTAGTTGCTACCTGTGTCGGAAAACAGCATAATTGTTAGTTAAACCACTCAGTCTGCAGAGCAGGGATATAGTGTGAGGATGGCATCATTGATTTAATTATAGTTGATTCCTTGTTAGAATTCGTTATTGCTTTGTCTGACAATCATTATCCAGATAGGACCTAGGAAAACGTTTGTATTACAGATTTCCGTCGGTGATTCTAAGGAAGGAAACAGAAACGGACTCAATTATTAATTATTTGTGTTTTGTAAAAATGTTACAGGTTTATCATTTTGACTTTCAAATTTAAAAAAAATTCTTTTGGCTTGATTGCATACGCTTCATATCAATATATTTATTTTAAACACTGAAACATTGAACATGTTAAATGAATAACTCCTTATAAAACGAGCGCTGTGCGAAAATTATCGAGACATTTACTTTTATTCCATAAAGGAAAGAGATAAATTCATGAATATACGACAACATTTTATCTAGAACAAATAAAAAAATGTGCAAATTTCCTAATTAACAGGATAATTAGATAAGTTCCAATGAAATTATAAACTTGGCATTTGTCCATTGACATCACCAATACGGCACTTAAGAATTACGCCAGCCGTTACGGTAGACCTCGTCTCGTGTTGAAACGATCGGGAAGCGCAAACTCTTCTTTCTCTGTAATCACAAATAATTTTTTTTCTAGAAATTAAAATCTCTCCTTTCTTAATCAATTCTTATATAAAATAAAATAAATAAATAATTCGTGTTCTTGCTACCCCAATGTTATAAACATGTTGACTTAGCATCATGAAGGACCGATTATAGCCCCGCGGGTCAACATTATTTAGTCCGTAATAATTGATGGTCGTCCGGAGCCTTTGTATTTACTTTTGTTGAATTATTTTTAAGAAAAAATATACCAATGAAAAAACAAACCCTTGGACAAGTTTTTATTTTTTTATTATTATTTTTTTTATATAGCAGCTTGTTTAGTATGGACAAAAGTTTTCCACAGCGCTACACAAAAATTTAGGTACAAGGATGCCTTGCAGTCAAAATTCATATATATATGTTGTTGCAATCAGATTCCAATACCGTGCTTAATTTTTTTATGATCTACATATTTCTGATCGAAATTCTAAAAAACTTATATTTTATACAATATCTGATTTCGTGACCGGGTACCCCATACCATTGACACATTGATATATCACTGAAAAGAAGAAATAAAATATTTGAAAAATATTTCTTGCTTTTATTGATTCTTAGTAGTAGTCAAAAGTTTATGCCAATTTTCACCAAAAGACTTTCATTAGAAAGAATAATCAACACAATGTCTCAATAATTTCCGAACAGCTCTCGTACATGTATAAAACTCTAAATCTAATTTTAATTCCAAATACTGATGCAAAACCTGTCGAGAGAGTAGGATATTAAATATATAATTTAAAAAAAATCAGAACATGTTTACTGAGTATCTTATCGCATACTCGAATATGATTCACTCACTAATTTTAAGATATAAAAAAGAGAGATATTTTTAAAACAGAGATTAAAACATATTATTTACAGGCATTACTTGGGGAACCTTACTACAATTCCTTATGCTTAAAACTGAACACGATTCAATAAAGGAATTTGTCCTCCATATTTTTTTTATTCAGTCGCTACATGTATATCTAAGCCGTTCACTTGGTCACTATTCAGAGTAATCAGTTGTCACCTGTGTAGACGGACGCATGCTACAAAGCTATTGTAAAACATTCAGTAGCGTAGCTTCCACAACAAGAGAGAAAGATACCGAAGAAACTTAAAACAGCTGCACAGGTCAGTGTAGTACACAAGCACAAATACACGTAAACTGCAATAAAATGTAAACAAAGGTATAATGCAAGATAACCAGTACAAACACGTCCATTCCACGCCGGTACCTGTGACAATAAAGCGGTAGTATCTCGCATTATTTTATATCCATGGCCACCCCATAAAAATAAGGGTGAAGGGATTTAAGCTTGTTCACAGGAAGTTCCACGCCCTCTTTCAAGGGGAGGTAATTAAAAATTAGTAAAAATTTGGTGGCATCTTTTAAAAATCTTCTTCTCAAGAACCACTGGGCAAGAAAAGATGAAACTTAAATGAAAGCGTCATTACATACTCTAGATTCAGGTTTGATCATATCATTTCTCCTGGGGGGGGGGGGGGGTAGGGCGAGGCCACAAGAGGGGGTCGAAGTTTTACATAGAAATATATAGAAAATGTCTTTAAAAATCTTCTTCTCGAGAACAACAAAGCCATGATTAGTTAATATATTATTATAGAAGTATCTTCAGGTAGTGTAGATTCAAATTTGTTCCTATCATGACCCCTCAGGCCCTGGGGGTTGGGCGCAGACCCAACAGGGGGCAAAAGTTTTACATAGGAATATGTAGGTTTAATGGTGAAGGGGCATTTGCGTAGAACGCATTGAAGACTTCAAATAGTGAAATGACCTGACAACCCTTGGAATGGACTAGCCAAAGGGTATACAAGGCAAAGCTTTGGGAAAGTCAGACATTCAGAAGCTAGGTGAAGAAGTTGGTTGTTAAATCGGCAATAAAGAACTTAAGGATACGAGCAAAATAAAAGTATAGAAGTTATAAGCACCAATGGCATGTATCCTAGAGAATTGATGTTAAGTTTTGGGTGTAGTTAAATCTGAAGAAGATTGAGACACACGGTTCTTATCTATCAATTAGAATAGGAACCTAGGGGAGAAACACAGTGCAAGTAGTACATTACCCAGTCCCCGTCTCTAGACCAGAGAAAAATATTAGTACTGTGTGATTTACCCTCAGACAGAGCTGTCTTAATAATCATTCCAATCATTAAATCATTAAATCGCACAGAGTAAAAGGAAAACCTATATATCCCTTGTAAGAATCTGATCATACATGTGTCATGTTGTAAATTTTGAATTTACCGGGTGGCAGTAAATACAAAATTTACAACATGGTAAATTCAAAATTTACAACATGACACATGTTACCAGATACATTGGAAAAATCTTTAAAAATCTTCTTCTCAAGAACAAATAAGCCATTATTAGTCATATTTATCTAGAAGCAACCTTAGGTATTGTAGAATCAAGTTTGTTCAAATTATTCCCTCAAGGGTTGGGTTGGGGGGGGGGGGCACAACAAAGGGTCAAAGGTTTACGTAAGAATATATAGGAATCATTTTGAAAAAATCTTCTGCTGGTGAACAGCAAAGCCATGATTAGTCATATTACTATAAGAAGCATTCTCAGGTACATTCGAATTTGTTCAAAGAGGGTGTTGCAGTTCTTTTGTTATTTTCCCTAAAGTTGTAGCAGTTTAAAAGAAAAAATTAAGTAACAGAAAACGGCCTTATTTTTTTTTTTCAGATACAACGGTATATACAGCACAATGTAGAACAATATTTAGAAAATGCATATCGACTTCCAATATGCCATTAAATGAAGTGTAAATTAGTCATAGCAAAATAAGTCAATTTTTCTGTTTTTGAAACGGGAATCCTCATTGTTCTAAAAAAAATTGCCTCCTTGAAACAGAATGAATTTGATATACGCATAAAGAGACAGGGTTTTTCTTCAAAACTGCAATTTCCTATTTTTGTTTCAAAGAGGCATATTTTTGAAAATCACAAAAATCGAATAAAAAATTATTATCCATCTTAAATGCAAAATATGCACATAAAATAGCACATATTACTTCACTGTCGGACCTGGTCTAGTGGTAAAGCGTGTGGACTCCATACAAAGATTCTTTTACCTAAGAATGGCTTCGAATCCTGGAATGGCCGGTATATATATATATATATATATATATATATATATATATATATATATATATATATATATATATATATATATATATATATATATATATTCTTATATAATGGAAGTACAATGTAACATCTCTCTTGAGAGAGAAAGAGAGAGGGAGAGAATGTCAGAAAGTTAATGAGTAATATTTCAAATGCATGCAGAAATAAATTGTTTTCCTTGATATTGTGATTTAAAACTAATAAGACATAATTATATTTAATGTTACTTTTTTAGTGACGATGTCTTAAAAAATAAAGTACTATTATTTTAAATAATTTAATTTTTTCATACGCATTTCGTTTCATTATTGTTCTGTTAATTAGTGGCTCAGATTTGACTTGACACACCTAAATTGAAATGACTCAATGGAATTTCTTGGATATTGCATAAACAGCGTGATTATTGGACAAATTTTTATATATTGAAGAATATTAACTCACGCTGTCTACAGTACATCTTTCAAAATGATGTGCGAGGTGCACTTGCCATTAATTGTGCTTTTTATCGTTCTAACTTTTCTCGTGCAATATGGCGACAGTGACCATAGATGTGAAAGAAAGTTTACTTACAGGTCGCCAGTCTATGTTAGGAAAAAACTATGCATGAAATGAACGTAAAATGTGAAATGTTTTTTTTATAACAAGCTGGACATACCCGTCGTATAAATAAAGTCATCTATGTAGCATTATCTATATTTAAAGATAACTCTTCGTACGTCGTCCTTCTCGATTTAGGGAATAATCGCGAGTTTCTGCAACACCCTCTTTACGGTGGGTAGGGTGGGGCAGAATGAACGTTCAGAGTTTTACATAGGAATACATAGGGGAAAGAATCTTTAAAATTCTTCTGCTCAAGAACAGCAAAACCATGCTCACAAGTAGTAATACATGTATTGATATGGAAGCATCCCCAGGTAGAGTAAATTTAAGCACGCCCCCCCCCCCCCTCCGTAAACTTTTCAATACTGAACTGATTTCTACTTTTTCCTAGTCAATTAGCTAATGTGCTCAGGTGAGTGATGTGGCCCATGGGCCTACTTTGGTTTATTAATGACAATCTTCTTTTGAACCTCTGACTTTGTTTTACAAAAGCAACAATAAGATTTCCTCTATTTTTTTTATTTATACAATCGACCATCTTTGCTGTCTCTTTTTGATATACTTCCAAACATGATTAGTTCCTCAGAAAATCATCGTTAAGGGATTTTACAGACCAACATTTCTTATGTTGAGGATAGTATTATGTGACACAATGAGGAGGACGAGGAAAGAAGCCAGGAGGAAGAGGGTGACTAATGGTGGGGTGTAAGGGTAAGGAATGAATCGTGTTGAGGAAGAATGATGAAACCTGAGGGGGTCGACAAAAAGGAAGAGTAGAGCATGAAGAGAAGAGGGAAGGAAAAAGAAAATGAAGACTGAAGATCGACAAAGCGTAGGAGTAAAACATCGAGAAGGGAATGTGCAAAATGGAGTCTTTAATTGACTGGGTCATGCAAATATGCTGAAGAATGTTAATTTTCAAGATAAAACATAAAAGAGTATAAATCAGATTCGTCTCATCTCTATTTTATTCCGAGTCTAATATGACTTGATGTTTCTGACAAAAAATTATAATTCCACTCCTTTTGATATAATTGTGATGTTCTGTAATGATTGGAAAGATGTAACAATGCCTTGAATAAGGATCTACTTTATATTAAAACATATAAGATATGTTTTTCATCAATTGATATAATATAATAAAACAAATGTAGCCTTTTAAATTGGTACATTCCCTAAATTACTCCATCGGTATAAAGGAAACACAATTATATTAAACAGCTTAATTTGTTTTGATCCCTAGTCACTTCGTGTTTAAAAATGACAAGAGAGAAAACTTGTGGCTTGATCCAATTACTTTCAAATTTTACAATGTCGATCTCTGTAAAAAAAATAATATAACAAATGTAGCCCTTTCATTCGGTCAATTCAAAGTCATATCGACTTCATAAAAAGCATATCGACCTCGCACTTCGTTCTCTGTCGATATGGTTTTCTGGGAAGTCGATATATCTATGGATCAACCTCTTGAAAGGGCTATATTTGTACAATAGCATTCGTTCAGGTGTGAGTGCTGCACATATTTTTGTCAATTATTTTTAGAGATTATATATATCAAGGTGAATCAGAGTAAACTATTGGATATTGATCTCCAAACACTTACACACCACTTGTGGGTTAAACTGGAGATTAGGATGAAGACAAGTCGATTATAGATAAATCACTCTTTGGTGCATAATCTGTATTTCTTGTCTTTGAGATTGAATAATTTATTCTGTCATGAAATTCCATTCTGCTGAAGTGAAGTGATTATCACAAAACTGCACGGAATGTCAATAAAGTACTCGGAAAACAAGCAAACTGGATTTTGAAAAAAAAAATTTAACTCACGTTTGGATATTTTAGTTTCACAGTGTCGTCCTGTGTAGTGGACGCCTCCCTCCCCTGGAGGACATTGGCACGTGAAGCCATTCTTACCATCCAAACAAATCCCGCCGTTCATACAAGGACTGCTCAAGCATTCGTTTTCATCTTTCAGATTTATATGTAAACAAATATAAATGCTACAACACATTTCATGAAATCAAACTGACACATAGATTTTTAATCCTTACCGATTTGACATCGAGGTCCCTGATATCCAGGAGGACACGAGCAAAGATAAGACTGACCATTGGAAGAAGAAAGACATCTACCCCCATTTAAACACGGGCTACCACTGCAGGGATCAATGACTATTAATAAGAAATACGGATATATTGGTGCGAATAACAAATCTCTTGGCATTTTATAGTGTTTAACAATGTCTCTTACTTTTTCCCGTCTCCGGAATTGTAATGCATTCCGATTCGCTCGACCAGCTACATCCTGTTACCCCTTTATAAGTAGGGGAAAGACCCAATGGGCATGGTTCTGGTATGGCTCTTCCGAAGATACACCTATACCTTACACAATTCTCAACAATGTAGTCCCTCCCAACCAAACACAAAGGAGTGGCTGCACAGACACCGAAAAATATCATAGACACAACCGTCTCCATTTTACTCTAGTCATAACAATCTGACTTTATTATTGGTTTCTTGAGAAGCCACAAATGTAGCTAGAAGGAAGATTGTATCTCTCCACAAAGACATAAAATCACCTAACTCCGCTGGCGAAAACTTGCCACGCTCCATCTGGCTCACTGGACACCTTCAAAAACCTATGTACAGGTACCCACCACGCAGCTGCTCGTCAGCAATATGTTAATATACAAAAGACCCAATGGCCTTTACAGTCACCTGAATATAATACGATCCATAGAATTATATAAGATTTAAACAAAACATATTCATAGATGAAGATATGTTGCCCCAAAACAAGAGAAATAGGATGATCAGAGATCAATAAATACAAATCTGAATCTACACTATCTGAGGATGCTTTCATGTAAATATGACCAATCCTAGCTTGCCTTGAGAAGATTTAAAAAAAAATATTCTTATGTATTCATAGCTTTACTCATCAATTGTGGCCCCACCCTATCCCCAGCTGGGGGTCATGATTTTTATCAAACACAAGTCTACACTACCTTAGGATACTTCCAAATAGTTAATAACTAATCATGGCTTTGCTGTTCTTGAGAAGATTTTTCCTATATACCCCTATGTAAAACTTTGATCGTCCATTGTGGCCACACCTTACCCTCGGGGGTCATGATTTGAAAAAAACTTGAATCTACACCACCTGAGGATGCTTCCATGTAAATATGACAAATCATGGCTTTGCTATTCCTGAGAAGAAGATTTTTTAAAAATGTTTGTTATATATTTCTATGCTAAACTTAAACCGTCCATTGTGGCCCCATCCTACCCCCCGGGGTCATGATTTGAACAAATTTGAATCTACACAACCTGAGGATGATTCCATATGAGTTTCATTTTTCCTGGCCCTATGGTTCTTGAGAAGAAGATTTTTAAAGATTTTTCCTAGATATTTCTATGTAAAACTTTGATTGTCCATTGTGGCCCCACCCTACCCCCTTTGGGTCATGATTTGAAAAACTTGAATCTACGCTACTAGTACCTGAGGATGATTCCACATATGTTTCATCTTTCCTGGCTAGTGGTTCTTTAGAAGAAGATTTTTAAAAAAAAAATCCTTTAAACTTCTATGTATAACTTTGATCGTCCATTGTGGCCACACCCTACCCCCGGGGGTCATGATTTGAACAAACCTGAATTTTTAACACCTGAGGATGCTTCCATATAAATATGATCAATCATGGCTTTGCTGTTCTTGAGAAGAAGATTTTAAAAAAAATTTCCTTTATACTCCTATGCATAACTTCGTCCATTGTGGCACCACCCTAGCTCAGGGGGTCATGATTTGAACAAACTTGAATCTACGCCATCTGAAGATGCTTCCATATAGATAAGACCTGTCATAGCTTTGCTGTTCTTGAGAAGAAGTTTTTAAAAGATTTTTGCTATATATTCCTATGCAAAACTTTGATTGTCAATTGTGGCCTAAACCTACCCCGGGGGTCATGATTTGAACAAACTTGAATCTACACTACCTGAGGATGATTCCACATGAGTTTCATCTTTCCTGGCCCAGTGGTTCTTGAGAAGAAGATTTTTAAATGATACCATTAATTTTTCACCTATTTGTTATTATCTCCCATTGGAAGAGGGCTTGGCCCTTCATTTGAATAAACTTGAATCCCCTTTATCCAAGGATACTCTGTGCCAAGTTTGGTTGAAATTAGCCAAGAGGATGAAATTGTGAAAAGTTTACGACGACAACAACGACAGACAATGGATAAATTTCGATCAGAAAAGCTCACCTGAGCCTTCGGCTCAGGTGAGTTAATAAAAAACTGCTTCGAAAACTAAACAAGCAAAAACTAATTTCAAAATAATAATAAAACAAAAATAATATTAAGTAAAAATAAACAGACAAGATGTGTTTGTGAAACACTGATGCCCCCGTATGGCAGCTTATGGCGAAGGTTAAAGTTTCTCAAATGCAAGTCAAACTCCAGGTCAAGAAATCAAAAATGCTGGTACCCAAAGAAAGGTCTTGTCTCGAGAAATATACCTGTGCAATATTAAATTCCTAGTACAAACCGTTGAAAAGTTATGGCGAAGGTTAAGGTTTTTTTCAAAGTAAGTAAAACGGCAAGATCAATGTCAAATGGTGCCCAAGGGAAGGTCTTATCACAAGTGATACACATGATCATGAAATGTGAAAGCCCTAGAACCAAACGTTCAAATGTTATGACCAAATTTTAAATTTTTTAAAAGTAGGTCAAACTCCAAAGTCAAGGTCAATGCCAAAATTGTTGGTATCCAAAGGAAGGTCTTGTCACAAGGAATATACATGTGAAGTATGATACCCCTAACACCAACTGTTCAAAAGTTAAGGCCAAGGTTAAAGTTTTTCAAAATTAAATCAAACTCCAAGGTCAAAGGGTCAAAGTTGTTGGTTTCTAAAGGAAGTTCTTGTCACAAGGAATGCATATGTGAAGTATGAAAGATCTAACACCAACTGTTCAAAAGTTATGGCCAAGGTTAAAGTTTTTCAAAAGTACGTAAAACTCCAAAGTCAAGGTCAAAGGGTCAAAGTTGTTTGTATTTAAAGGAAGGTCTTCTCACAAGGAATGCATATGTGAAGTTTGGAAACCCTAGCTCTAACTGTTCAAAAGTTATGACCAAGGTTAAAATTTTTCAAATTTGAAGTAGGTCAAACTCCAAGGTCAAAGTTGTTGGTATCCAAAGAAAGGTATTGTCACAAGAAGTACGCATGCGAAATATGGAAGACCTAGCACAAATTGTTCAAAAGTTATGGCCAGGGTTTTTCAACAATAGTTCAAACTCCAAATTCAAGGTCAAAGGGTCAAAGATGTTGGTACCCAAAGAAAGGTCTTGTCACAAGGAATACACATGTGAAGTTCGAAAGCCTAAGCTCCAACTGTTCAAAAGTTATGGCCAAGGTTAAAGTCTCATAAAATTTTGCAAAAGTGGGTCAAACTCCAAGGTCAAGGTCAAATATGATGGTACCCAAAGACAGGTCTTGTCACAAGGAATACACATGTGAAATATGAAAGCCATAGCTCCAACCAATCAAAAGTTATTGGCAAGGTTAAAGTTTTTGAGGACAAACAGACAGACAGACAGCTAGACAGACAGATGGACAGGGCAAAAACTATATGCCCCCGAATCTTCAATTACGGGGGCATAAAAAAGTGTCCAAACTTGGAAAAATCGATTAAGTTTGGAGTTCCTTTCTCTTTCAAACAAAAACAAACAAGAGGCCCAAGGGTCTTAACGGTCACCTGAGTGTAATGTAACGATCCATAGATTAAAACAAAATAAGCTGTAAATGAAGCTATGTTGCCCAAAAGCAAGAGAAATAGGTTAATCAGGGATCAGCAAAATATTAATTTAGTACTCAATAACAAATCTTAAAAGTTGATCTATTTATTTGCCTGTACTTTCCCCCATTTTTCACTATCCTCATGAGGACTAAACAAAACAATAGGTCTTCAGCACTATCAGTTAACACATTATATTCCCCCTCTCATTAGCATCTCTTGGTCTTGAAAGATTATTTATTGTACAAATATATATAGTATTTTTGTACCACTTTCATTTATTTATTAATCAAATCTTTTCCTGGCCATCAAAAACTAAGAAAGTACTTTTGTATTAAATATTATAAAATTTCTTGTATAATTCTGTTATTCAATGGACCTTTTAAATTACATTATTCACTGTGATTAACTACTAGAAGTGAAGAGCAAAGGGGAATTACTTCTTTCAGTATAAATTAATAAATTGACCAAAGGGGTACAGAATTTCAAAATCTGGTAAAAACTCCCCTGCTTATTACAACTTTATATACTCTATTTGCCTCCTATATGCCCAGGAGAAGAGAAGAAGGTTTTCAAGGAAATAATCCATTTTCACTATAGATTCAATATACCAAAGCCCCTGACCAAGGGGCCAAGATAATCACAATTTTGAAAGAGATGCCCTTGCTCATCATAACTGTATACTTGGTTTATCTGCTAAATACCCAGGGACAGAGAAGTAGATTTCAAAGAAATTATGCACGTTCACTGTATAATCAATAGAGCCCCGCCATACAATGGAACAGCAGAACCCCTGTCCCCGGGGCCATAAATTTCACAAATTTGGAAGAGGCGCCCTTGCTCATCATAACTATATATTTGTTTTATCTGCGTAATACCTAGGAGCAGAGATGAAGATTTTCAAAGAAATAATGCACTTTCACTATATAATCAATAGAGTCCCCTCCCCTTTCCCAGAGAACCCCTCACCCTGGGGCCACAAATTTCACAATCTTGTAAGAGGCACGATTGATCATCATAGCCATGCAATTAGTTTATTTGCTTTTTATACAAAAGGAGAGAATATTTGTAAAGAATTAAAAGTATTTTCATTACCGGGTATATGATCAATAGATCCCCATCCTAACACCAGAACCCTTTACCCATGGGCCAAGATATTCATAATTTTGGAAGAGGCGCCCTTGATCATCATAGCCATGCACCTAGTTTATCTGTTTTATATACAGGGGGAGAGAAGATTTTTAAAGAATTTTTTCTCAATTTTGGAAGAGGCACCCTTGATCATCATAACCATGCACCTAGTTTATCTGCTTTATATACAGGGGGAGAAAAGAAGATTTTTAAATTTGTGCATGGTTGAGTGGTTTCTGAGAAGAAGCTAAAAATGTTCAAATGCTAACGCATGATGACGGACGATAACAGATAGCAATAAGTCAGAGTTTACTCAGGTGACTTAAAAAGTAAGTCGGAGGAGGGGGCGAACCGACTTAACATGAAAATTTTCATATGAAACTCAATGTGCAGGACTATTCTCGGGAAAACATGTGGGGCAGCCCCCTCCTCCTCCGCGCCACACACACATACACAATACCATGTTGCCTATGTTTATAAAAATGTTTTATGCAAAAATAACAGATGCATTAAAACTTTATGGGCAGTTGGTTTTTAAAGATTTTTTTAAATATATTTTTATATATTTTATATATTTCAATGTAAAACTTTGATCATGTATTGTGACCCCACCCTTACCCAATGGTCCTTGATTTGAACAACTTACAATCTATATTATGTCTGGAAGCTTTCACATCAGTTTCATCTTTTCTAATCCAGTGGTTCTTCAGAAGATTTTTATCCCTTATTGTGGCCCACCTTTCCCTAGGGGGTCATGATTTGAACAATTTAAAATCGACACTTCCTCAGGAAGCTTCCACATAAATTTAATCCTTTCTGGTCAAACGGTTCTTTAGAAGATTTTTAAAGATTTTTCTTATACATTTCAAAGTAAAACTTTGATCCCTTATTGTGGCCCCACACTAAATCTGAGAGTCATGATTTAAACAATTTAGAATCTACACTTCGGTTTTACCTTTTCTGGTATAGTTTTCTTGAGAAAGATTTCTCCAATATATATATTTCAAAGTAAAAGTTGCATCCCTTATTGTGGTCCTACCCAAACCCCAGGGGTCATAATTTGAAAAATCTAGCATCTACACTTCCTCAGGAAGCTTCCACGTAAGTTTCACCTTTTCTGGCCAAGTGGTTCTTGAGAAAATTTTTAAAGATTTTTCTTATATAGGAGATGGGTGAACAAGGCCTGCAAGATAGGTAAAAATCATATTCAATTTGTGAATTTAGTATTTAGAGTAAAGTTCTCATTATTGAAAATTATGAAACTATAAATAATAAAACTTTTCCGAGAAAAATTTTCAAAGCCTATTGAGGTCCCACCTTACCCCCGGGGGTCATGATTTGAACAATTTATTATCTTCACTTCCCCAGGACGTTTCTACGTAAGGTTCAGCTTCTCTGCCCCAGTGGTTCTTGAGAAGAAGATTTTTCAAGATTTTTCCTATATATTTCAATGTAAAACTTTGATTTCCCATTGTAGTCCCACCCTACCCCCGGGGGTCATGATTTGTATAATTTAGATTCTACACTACCCCAGGATGCTTCCACATAAGTTTCAGCTTTTCTGGTCTAGTGGTTCTTGTGAAGATTTTTTAATGACCCCCACCCAATTTTTGTCTTTTCTTGATAACTGTACTTGTACATAAATTGGCGTATTAAAAATTTAGCGCAATCACTAGGTATGGAGTTATTTGAGAAATCATGAATTAGCGCTTTACATGTCTGTGCCGTATATTATATTTATAGATGCTTTCTTAGCGGTATACATGAATTAGTGCATCGTTGTCTGCGCTAAAGCGCTAAAATATGAAGCCCGCTTTTTTAACTACATATACAGTATCTCCCCGTGTTAGGGGATTGGTCCTTCATTTTAACAATTTGAACTGCCCTTTATCCAAGGATGCTTTGTACAAACTTTGGTTAAAATTGGCCCAGGGGTTCTCGAGAAGAAAATGTAAAAAGTTTACAGAGGGATGGATGGACAGACGACTGACAACAGGTGATCAGAAAAGCTCACTTGAGCTTTCAGCTCAGGCGAGCTAAAAAAAAGATGGGGGGGGGGGGGGTTGTTATCTACTTCTGCTCCCAAACTAACTGCAGGATTTTGAACAAAGTATTTCTTCCTACTATAAGCCTGTAATTAATTGTCAGTAGAAACTATGATATATTACTACAATTATTTTCGTCAGCATTGGTAAAAATTAAATTCCACGCGCATGTTCGGGATTTCATCTAGTTCATGTATTAAAAAAAACAAACTAAATATCATATAACATGTGACTGGAAGAAGAGTTAATCTCTCCAAGTACAAATTAAAAGCTAATGGAATTTTACTTTGGTAATTTACAAGTAAGTCCTAATTACAACAGTTTTCTAATGAAAACAAACACTGTTCAAGCTTTGTATCAAATTTTTTATTTAATATAATATGTAGAACTACATGCACTAGTAAAAAGGTAAAAATCTAGTAAAGTACAACCTACAAGTGCACAGCACCTTTGACAAATTTGCCTCCTTATCCAAAACAGTCTCGTCTGTGTTGTACTTAGTCTGATCAATGACATACACACACAGGAAAAGGAGGGGGTACAGGTCTGGTCCCTTTAGTTATACCTCACAATGAAAACAATGGGACTCTCTCCATAATAATAATACTTTGTAACTTTATGACAAATGTAAGCTCTATCAATTCATGCATGAAATGTTCACATTTGACTAAATTTTGTAAAAATAACTATAGGCCTATTAAGTAATATTTAACTTTTGACACAATGATGATTATTCAAACATGTATTACACACACACCAAAAAAAAACTCCTTTTGTGCATACATTAATATGGTGTTCATAAAACCATCTCAATAAATGATTGTAAATAAAATGACAATTTATAATCAAAACATTTCTAACCTGCAAATTTTTTTTTAAAAAAAGAAGTTTCCATAATAATGATTCACCTGCACATGTTTACATTTCTTAAATTAAGTTTAACATTCAAAATATAAAAAAAAAAACTTTCTTTCACAAAGAGAAATTCCTTGAGCTGCCATTTCTTTCATTTCAGCTAAAAAAAAATTCATATACATGTACAAACATTTTACCAGAAAGAAACACACACACACAGAAAAAACCCATTAATATTTAAAGAGAAAGATCACGAGGACCTCTTTTGGACCTGTAAAATTTATGAAAAATTTCAAATACTTTAAAATCAACAGACACATGTTAAATTGAAATAAAGTATAGAAAATGTATCGCTATTAAAATTTTTCCATGGACAAATCCAAAAAAAAGAAGTGATCCTTGTGGAAAAACATATTTCATCAAGTTTAAAACTGTGTTACATTGCTATCATGTTTTGATTTTATCTATGTCTTTCAACACTACAGAATAGCAAATTTATATTTAGACTAGAATATGTAAAATTGTGATTATATACATGTACTATGGACTTTTTCTCCCCACATTTTGCAATTTTTATTATCCAAAGAATTATTTGTAAACCATGTTATGTTACTGAGCAATATGCAATTTAAAAAAAAAATCAACACATGGTGACCAAATCTCTTAAAAATGTCCTTCTTTTTCACAAACCATCATGAATAGCATCATTCTTCCCCATCATAGAAATTTCTTCCAGAATGGCCAATATTTCTGGCCATTTTTCAATATTTCAAAATAAGTACAACCTCTTATCCAAAAATTACTTACAAATATATTTATATAGAGCTGTTTTTAAAGTTTAATATTTAAGACTGCTGATACTTGGATTTTTTTCATTGAGTGTTCTCAAACACAAAACTTTCTGTGAAAGCCAAACCTTGTCATTTTTCACAGTCTTTTCAATATATGCATACATCAGAATTATTTTTATAGATAATGAAAGCATAAAGTCTCTTGTTTTGAAAATAGAGATCACGTTTTACAATTGATAAATGGCTTAAAACAAGAGTTGATTACTGGGTCTATAGACAGGGCCATTTTATACCAGAGTAAACCTGCCTCTGTACTAAATTTGATCTCTCCTTAGTTATTATACATGATAAACAACTTCAGAATTCCTTCAGTGATTTATCTGTTATGTAGCTGTACAATAAACAAGCTAACACAAAATTCATAATTACCAACCAAAAGGGCCACAATGCTCATCTGATTTTTTTTTTACAAACTGAACATGCTTACAATTAAAACCCCTCATTTGATTAAATTCAATCAATTACTCTGAAAAAAGTCTTGTAATCATGATTACTTTTTTATAACTTTAAGATTACAATGATTTAAAAAGAAGTTAATAAAATAATGGTCTTCAATAATATTCGCTGAATATCTTTCAGTGTGCAAATGTTTATAAGCAAAAATTATTGTAAAAATTATATGCTCTATATAGCTGTACATTCTTATATATATATATATATATATATATATATATATATATATATATATATATATATATATATACATATATATATACACTGAAGAAAATTACTACAGGGTTATTTTTAAGTTTACTTTTTTGGTTCATTTAACATGTATGCAATGCAACATTTTGTTTTAACCTGTAAACATGGTTAATCTTTAAATACAAAAGTTAATTTTTTTTTTATCAAATGTTATGTATCTTTGCGAATCACAACTATAAATATGTCTAATTTGATTGATAAATTAGCTCTATTTGTTTTCTTTTTCCTCAACAATAACACAGATATTTACTTCAGATATGTTAGAAATAAGATGATCAGATAAACCATATCGATCATCTATATAAGGACTTACAGTAACCCAAACTTCGTCTGAACTCTACCTTTAAAAGGTAAATGATGGATTAAAAAAGTTTTTTTTCCAAAACATTAAACAAAAAGATTTTCAAAATATTTATGTAATCTAGAGGAATTACAAGTAATCATGATTACATAATGGAAAAGTTATCAGATGTAATTGATTTCTTTAAAAAATGGCTGTAATCAGCTTGTAATTGATTACTTTTAAAATTCAAAGGAACTGTAATTTAATCAATTAATTTTGAAAGTAATTGACCCCATCCCTGCACTCAACATACTCTTCAATAAAAACATTAAATCAGATCTTGACTTGGGAACAATGACTGAATGCCCACATCATATAAGAAAGCCTCGACATTTTACAAATCCAATGTCTAAGCTTGAGAAGGTGTCTTCAAATACATGTAATTCTACCGTATTAATCTTCACTTCATTTGAAAAAATACATCAAGTACACTATTATGTTAATACTAAATAATAGAAACAACAAAATACACAAAGGACAAACTCTGATAAGAAAAAACTCACTCCAGCCTTTAGACCAAGTGAACACGTTTACTGATGAAAATGCCTTTAAAAGAAGTACTTTCTGTGTTGAGAATTGTTTCTCTCAACAATGCTAGGGAAAATACCCCCTACAACCTACTGTGATATAGAAAAGTAGAACTATATATCCTATCCAAATCTTGATTGAGCATTATGAAGTAAAAATTGTAACCATAAAAAAATTCAAATTTTTATCTGTGGAGAGGATTTTTGAAACATTGTTTCTATGTACAAAATGAGCAATATTATATCACACTATTCATATAAAATGAATGAATGTATGAGGATGAAAAAATGATCATCTATTCATATGTACTTTGGCACAAATATACACATCTAAAATAGCAAAAGCAAACAGCATGTGCTGCATAGACAGTCAATGTTGGCATTGTGATGTTTTCATTGGCTTCACATGTCCTAAGGGATTCTCTGAAAGTCAGATCTAAACAAAGAGCACAATTAAAGCTTTGTAAAATATCATATCAAAATACATGAGGATAAAACTACCTAAAAACTACATAGAAATCAGCAAATGATGCACTAAACAGCAGTATTGTCATTGGTTATATTAAAAATTGTTTTCATTTTCTTGAAATATGGCACACAGCTGTTAAAGTAAAAGAATAAGTTGATATGAAACAAAAAGCAAACACAAGACAACTAGGAGTCATGGCAAGTCTCAGCCGTAATCAGCAGTTAGGAGTCCAAACTGCAAGTTTATCTTGTCAATCAGTTGATCAACTCCTCAAAAGTTTACTTCATTCACCAGTAGTTCAACTCTCATCAAGGAGCTCAACTCCCAGCTAGTCTAACAATATAGTTCTGAATCCATTGCATGTCTGACTTGCTCTAACTTGTACGTCAGTCGATTCTTCTTTGCAAATTCATCCTCCTCTAAAGCCATCATAATCTTTAAAATGAAAATACATTTTTGTTTAAAATTAGTATTTAATTCAACAATGTCATCAATAAAATGAAAAAAAAACAACACCTAAACAGAATAAATGTACTTACATCTTCGTAGTACTGCTGAATATACTTGTAGAGTTCATAAAGGGCGGCCGTTGTGTTGAAATCATCGGCATGTTGCTAAAAAAAAAATTAAATCATCTTCAAATTTCATGCACAAATAGGTCCTTTCACACCTCTCTCAATATTGATTAATGGATACCTTACTTTGGCAGCTAAATTAACAAAAGACAATGTGAATCTGATCAGATATTACCGAGGTGGTAACCATCTCAAACAGCCTTGCTTTTAGAAAAAAAGATATAAGAATATAGGGGACTTGTATAGGACTGCAACCTACTGAAGAGAACATTTTTATATTTAAAAAAAATTATCTCTGTGTAAAAAGAAAAGAAGAGGCCTATGGATCTTAATTGTCACTTGAGAATAATACAACACTGTTATTTTTTTTTTTTCGGTATCAGGTATTTTTGTGTCATTTATATGCATAATAGGGGTGCAACGATACACTAACCTCACGATACGATACGTATCACGGTATTCAGTTCACGATACAATACGTATCACGATACATGACAAGGTTAAAAAGTCTTTCAAGTTTGTCATCATATTTTTTTAAAACTTGACAGGGTTATACAAAATGTTCATACTTTTTAATAATAATTAAAATAACATTTTGTTAACTTGAATTGGATTGTTAGGTAGATCTTTGAGTTGTGACAACATTCTAAACCAATAATGAACATTTACAGGGAACTACGGGGACCTTTCCTAATAATCTTCCTTTTAAATTGGTATGAAAAAGGAAGACATTCATTCTTTTATTCCTTTTATTTACGTAGAAAACCAGTTGTCATATTTCTCGTGTTAATATGTTTTAGTCAACAAGACAGCGAATTTTCATCGAAATACACACCGTGATGAAATATCATGTATTACCAAAGAATACGTTTAGATCTAAAGGGTTTATCATTTGTCTTAACATCTATAACTTATAATCACATTAAGTCCTTCTCCGTGTTAAATCTGAGGTCTGTAAGATGCTGGAGATGAGTTTAACTGCCGTAAATGCGTTATCGGCGTTATCACGTTTGCGGGGAAGCCATTTTGAAATAGTAAAAAAGGAAATAAAGCGGACAAAACGGATAATTCCGGACCGATTGAACCGAACCGCGATATCAGTTTAGCATATCGTGAATTGAACCGTGGAAAAATATACCGTGATATACCGTCAAACGGTTTATCGTTGCACCCTTAATGCATAAGGATGCATAAAAGTATAAAATAAACTGATAGATGAAGCTAAACTGCCCAAAAGCAAGAGAAATATGATAATCAAGGATCAACAAAACAAGTCTAGTACTTACTAACAAATCTTAAAGGAGATTAGTTACTTCCCTACTTGCCCTCATTTGTCACTATCACCATGCAGACTAAACAAAAATGCTAGAGCACTATTAGTAAGGCTATTTCATTCTCTTTCACATCAGCTTCTCTTGGTCTTTGAGGGATATTCAATGTACAAAAACAAAAGGCCCAAGGGCCTAGAATTGCTCCTCTGAAAATTGTACAACCTATAATCTCATCTGTTTTAAGCCTCTTCGTAACGTATATATAAGGATAAAGCCTTGAAATTCCAAAAGTAGGTCAGCATGGCAACAATTGATAAAGTTTGATAATTCTAAGCCAATTAGTATCTGAAATATTTAAATTTAGCCATGAAGTTGCAAAAGTAGGTCACAGTGACCTACTTTTTTGTTGACACACTCAAGGTACCCAAGATGCATCAACTGACAAAGTTTGATAATTCCAAGCCAATTGGTACCTAAAATATTCATATTAAATTAAGCCATATTATTGCAAAAGTAGGTCACAGTGACCTACTTTTTGGTTGATGCACTCCAAAGACTCAAGATGCATCAATTGACAAAGTTTGATGATTCTAAGCCAATTAGTAATTGAAAAGGCCATCAAATTACAAAAAGTAGGTCATGGTGATCTACTTTTTGGTTGACACACTTTGAGGACCAAAAATACATCAGTTGACAAAGTTTGATGATTCTAAGACAGTTAGTAACTTAAAAAGCCATGAAATTCAAAAAAGTATGTCATGGGGACCTACTTTTTGGTTGACCTACTTTGAAGACTCAAGATGCATCAATTGACATAGTTTGATGATTCTAAGCCAATAAATATCTGAAATAGCCATCAAATTCCTAAAGTAGGTCACAGTAACCTACTTTTTGGTTGACACATTCCAGGTACCCAGGATGCATCAACTGACAAAGTTTGAGAATTCCAAGCCAATGAGTATCTGAAATATTTAAATTAAGCTATGAAATTGCAAAAGTAGATCATGGTGACTTACTTTTTGGTTGACACACTTCAAGGTCCCATGATGCATAAACTGACAAGTTTTGATGATCATAGTCTTCAAAGTATCCAAGTTATGCAACAAAATTAAAATGAAAACCTGCAAAATTCAAAAAGTAGGTCACCATGACCTACTTTTGAGTCAACTTGAGATGAGGTCCGAAGATGCATCAACTGACAAGATTTGATGATCCTAGGCCTTGTAGTGGGCAAAATATAAAAGATTAAACAAAATGTAAATTTTGGTCAACTTTGAAGTGACCTTGAGACCACGTCCTTGGCCCCAGGGTGATTCCCCATGCAAATTTTGATCTACAACATATCCTCATCCTTGTATATAAGTTTGGTTATAATCTGCCCAGTGGTTCTTCACAAGAAGATTTTTTAGCAACCACTACTTTTGTTTTTATTTCCCTAATTATCTCCCCTTGTTCAAAGGACGCATCCCAAGTTTTAGTATATGAAAGGCCTTGGGCCAAGGATACTATGAGACAAATTTGAAAAAAAAATTGACTAAGGGTTTCTTGAGATATGGCCCATTTTCCAAAAAGTTTACGCACACCACACAAATGGCCATAGCATTAGCTCTTTGAGCCTTTGGCTCAGAAGAGCTAATAAGGTATTTTTGTGTCTTATATATTTATCTATCATTTGCAAGTCTACCTGACAATTAAACACTATGAAGGTACTTTCTTGAAAAATTCTTGTACAACTCTCTTATTCAACTGACCTTTCAATTACATAATTTACAGTGATTAATTATTGTAGATGAATAGCAAAGGGGAACAACTTCTCCCAGTAGAATACAGAATTCCTACCCCAGCACCAGAACACTTGATCAATAGGTCCAGAATTTCAAAAGTCTGTTAAAAATAATCTGGCTTATCACAACTTTGTATTCTGTTTGACCCCTTCATGTTCAGGAGCAGAGAAGATTTTCAAAGAAATAATGCATTTTCACTATGGATTCCACAAAGCCCTATCGTAACATTAGAAGTCCTTACTCACGGGCCATGAAACTTGTAATTTTGGGAGAGACACACTTGCTTACCATAAATGCATTTAGTTTATCTGTTGAATACCAAGAGGCAGAGAAAAAAATTCAAAGAAATTATGCATTTTCACTATTTAATCAATAGAACCTCCACCTCACCCCACCCACAAAAAGAACTCCTGACCCTGGGGCACCATTGCTCATCACACCTATGCACTTAGTTTATCAGCTAAATACCCAGAAGCAGGGTGGAAGATTTTCAAAGAATTAATATATTTTCACTATATAATCAATATAGCCCCATCCTAATATTGGAACCCCTGACCCATGGGACATGACTTTCACAGTTTTGGAAGAGGCATCCTTGCTCATCATAATTATACACTTAGTTTGTTATCTTACTACTTATGAGAAGATAAGACTTTCAAAGAATTATTGCATTTTCACTATATAGACAGTAGAGCCCCGCTCCCCTTCACTAAGTAAAATCATTCTAACTTGACCTCTGATCAAGAAATTGGTTCAAAATCACTGCACACCCTTTCATGAAAGGCACATGTAAAGTATTATCCATATTTAATGAAAATAAATTTAGGGAGAAATTATGTAGAAAACATTTACATTGTCAGCTACATAAATTTGTTTTAGTGGACTATTCCCACTTGAGTTCTTGGCTCAGATGGGTTTAAAACAGAAGAAGTAGAAACAAGAACCTACCCTTGATTCATCAGTCAGGAGCGCAGTCATATCCTGGTCACTTATAGCTGGCATCATCTTGATGTCTTGGTAATAACGTTCAACCCATTTCTTGTACTTAGGGATATCTTTGGCATACAGGAGTTTACTGGAGGGAGAATTTATGCCCAGTCTATGTTCACTCATGGAACAACTGTCCATGAAAGTTTGAGCAACCACAGAAAGACAAGAATCCACAATGTTGGATTTGTAAATGTCAAACACAAAATTAGGATTTTTTATAACATTCACCCAAAATCTCAGTGGAAGACTGCAATAAAACAACCAAAAAAATATGTAGTTCTAATCGTATAAATACAAAAAAAAAATAAATAAAAAAATTCAAAAACACTTACAAAATGTCAGACATACCTATTGGACTTCCAAGTGTGCACTACCTCAGTATCCATAATGTTGTGAAGAAGAGCTTGGTCATCAAGGAAGTCAAACATGTACTTAATGGCTAGAGGGAGCACAGTGCCTCGGTGGGCTGTGCTGAAAATTCTCTCAAACAAATCATCCACATACTGCTGAAGTGTTCCCTGTAATCACATTGAAACTTTGTTACAATATATACAGTATATATTCTATCAATAATTCTTCTCATTTTAAAAGTTTACTGTAAACGAACTTTTATTCGCGATGACTTTATTTCGCGAATTACCGGGGGTAAACTAGTTCGCGATGATTAATTTTCGCGATCAAACCTTTTTTGGATCTGTTGTTAATAGATAGAGAGACTTTAAGGACCGGTTCGCTGTGAGAAATATTCGCGATGACAAGGCTCTTGCGAACCTCGCGAAAATTTCTCGCACACGAATAAAAGTTGGTTTACAGTATACTGCAATCAATAAACCTCAGGATTATCAAAGGGATCAGAAAGAAGTTGGTTTGATTATGTAGCTTTCCTAAAAAGCATACTTGCCATAATTTGCTGTTAACTCTCAATGGTTGGTACATCTGTTATTTTTATCAAAACTTTTCCTTTTTCAGGTCTTACCTTGGTAGCTAGCAGAAATGAAGGGAAGAATTACCTTGGTGGATTGTAAATTTGTGTTGTAGATTTCTGATCAGATATTACCTTGGTGGATTGTAAATTTGTGTTGTAGATTTCTGACAAGATCTTACTTTGGTGGATTGTAAAATTTGTGTTGTAGATTTCTGATCTGATCTTACCTTGGTGGATTGTAAATTTGTATTGTAGATTTCCAATAAGATCTTACTTTGGTGGATTGTAAATTTGTGTTGTAGATTTCTGATAAGATCTTACTTTGGTGGACTGTAAATTTGTGTTGTAGATTTGTGATAAGATCTTACTTTGGTGGATTGTAAATTTGTGTTGTAGACTTCTGATAAGATCTTACTTTTGGTGGATTGTAAATTTGTTTGTTTGTTTGTTTGTATGTTGTTTAACGTCCCTCTCGAGAATTTTTCACTCATATGGAGATGCCACCACTTGCCGGTGGAAAGCTGCAAATTTTGTCCCAAACTCGGCACTTACGGCCATTGAGCAGTGAGGGGTCTTTTGCGTGCCAGCACCTACTGCGACACGGGACCTCGGTTTATACGGTCTCATCCGAAGGACCGGTCTCCACGTCCCACAGTGGGATTCGAACCCGCGACGTAAGGATCAACTCCTTACTTCGCGACTCTAGAGCAGATGCTCTAACCACTGCACCACGCGGGCGACTTGTAAATTTGTGTTGTAGATTTGTGATAAGATCTTACCTTGGTGGATTGTAAATTTGTATTGTGTGAGGTAAATTCCTCATCAGATATTACCTTGGTAGCTTGTGTACGGAGATTTCTGACAATATCTTACATGTACCTTGGTGGCAAACAGACATGTGTGGTAGACTTCTGATCATATCTTGGTGGTTAGCATATATCTGTGATAGATTTCTGATAAGATCTTACCTTGGTGGTTTGTAGATGTGCTGTACTTTTTTTGCTCAGATCTTACCTCAATGGCAAGCAGACGTGTGTTGTAGATTTCTGATCAGATCTTACTTTGGTGGCTAGCAGATGTGTGTGGTATGTTTCGGATCAGATCTTACCTTGATGGCTTTTACATGAGCAATGTCAATTTCAGATCAGATTTTACCTTGGAGGTTAGCAGACATGTGAGGCAGATTTCTGATCAGATCTTACCTTCGTGGCTAGCAGACGTGTGAGGTAGATTTCTGAGACCATCTTACTCCCACGATTTCCATCACCAGTGGGATCACTGTCATGAGGTTTAACCTACACAAAATGGTCAGAAAATGTATTTTATAAAAGAAAAGAAAAAAGTCAATACTACAACAGTTATCATTATTAATTCAATAACTGGACTGGATCATCACATTTCAATCTAGAGATTGTAAAACAAATCCCCCTGTGGAAATTTCCACATCACATTTTTTTCTCCAACTTCTCCAAATTTTAGAAGTATTAGGAAAATTTGTGGTCTGAAATTTTTCAAAACTGGAAAACTGATACAGTCAGAGAGGGTTTCATTAAGCATTGTTAAAGGACTGGTATACATTCAGGCAAACATGTAGACAGACAAAATGTATGACCCTAAAATGCATAAGAGCCTTTCTATTACAGTTAACTTCATGGGTGTTTTGTATGAGACCTTAAAAACTGAGACCCCCTGTCAAGGTAGGCATTGGCACGATAAAGAACCCTCACTGCCCTGAGGGCTGAGAAAAGGTCTATATTTGAAGCCCATCACCAATATATGGTGACTTCTCTATATGAGTGAACAATTCTCATAAAGAACTTAATTAAAACAATAAACTAGCATCAATTGTTCAAAAGCTATGGTCAGGGTTACAGTATGGTAAAATTTTGCAAAACTGGGTCAAACTCCAAGGTCAAGATCAAAAGGTCAAATATGGTGGTACCCAAAGAAAGGTCTTGTTACAAGGAATACACAAGTGAAAAATGAAAGCCATTGCTCCAACCAAACAAAAGTTATGGGCAAGGTTAAAGTTTTTGCAGACAAACAGAGACAGATTGATGGACAGGGCAAAAACTATATACCCCCAAATCTTCAATACGGGGGCATAAAAATCATCAATCAATTTTAAAATGTTATATTTAAACTGTTTGAGTCATAGACTCACAACAAAAGTGTCAAGGATATAAATTCAAATGTACATATAGACAGATGGCCAAAGTGATATGACCCCAAAATTTATATAAATTCCAATATACATACAGACGGCCAAAGTGATATGACCCCAAAATGTATAGGTGTCTTGCTCTTCATACTAAAGAAGCTTTATGTATAAAATTTGAAAATATTTTATTGAAAACGGTTGAGTTATTGCTTCACAACAAAAGTGTTGATGGAAGGATGGACAGACAGATCCCAAAATCCATAGGTGTCTTGCTCATATAGAAAAATACTTCTGTACAAATTTTGAAAATATAACATTGAAAACTCTCTGAGTTATCACATCACAACAAGTCATCGATATACATTCAAACATATGCACAGAAAAAGTGATATGTCCCAAAAATCTATAGGTGTCTTGCTCTTAAAGTAAAGTATTTATGTACAAAATCTGAAAATATGTTTTTGAGAACTGTTGAAAAAAAGGAAAGTGTTGGTTGACAGACTGAGGTATACAGATGGACAATGAGATCCTATAGGGCTCCCACATCTTATGTTGGGTCCTAATTATTTCTTGTTACAGGGCAACTCACTCTGGCAAGGAAGTAAGAACAAGACAAAGAGAGGGTAACAATGTGGAAATGATGCTAGTCTTTATTTTGTTTTCCCTTTGACTCTCATGGAATCTCATTTTTTAACCCTTACTCTGTTGGGATGTCACCTCTGCATTCTTGCTCCATCACATTATTGCCCTCTCTCTCTTGTCATCCTCTCTTCCTAGCACTAACACCATTATATTTAAAGGCCAGGATGCAAGAAGAGTGAGTGCCCCCCGCAATATACAGTATTACTGCTCAAGTCATATGGTAGCAGGGCATAATAAAAATGAATTCATTAACATTCATTCTCATAAAAGAATGTCAGATGCCTCCATTTAAAAAGTGATATCACACTGCAAAATGTTGGTTTAAATGTTAAAACAAGAGGCCCATGGGCCACATCGCTCACCTGAGCACATTGTCTAGGAAAAGAAGCAAAAATCAGTACAGTATTGAAAAGTTTACAGGGAGGGGGGTGTTGAATTTTAAACTACCTGATGATGCTTTCATATCAATATAACAAATGGCTTTGTTGTTCTTGAGCAGCAGATTTTTTCCCCATATATTCATTTGTAAAAATTTGATCCCCCATTGTGGCCCCACCCTACCCCCGGGGGCCCTCATTTGAACAAATTTCATTGACTAATCATGGCTTTTCTGTTCTTGAGAAAAAGACTTTTTCCTATATATTCCTCTGTAAACTTTGATCACCCATTGTGGCCCCAACCTATCCCCGGGGTAATGATTTGAACAAACTTGAATCTACACTATCTGAGGATGCTTCCATATAAATATGACCAATCATGGCTTTACTGTTCTTAAGAAGAAGATTTTTAACAATATTTTCCTATATATTTCTATGTAAAACTTTGATCCCCAATTGTGGCTCCACCCTACCCCTGGGGGTTATTATTTGAACAAATTTGAATCTTCACTACCTGAGGATGCTTCCATATAAATATGACCAATCATGGCTTTACTGTTTTTAAGAAGATTTTAGAGATATTTTCCTATATATTTCTATGTAAAACTTTGATCCCTCATTGTGGCCCCACCCTACCCCCGGGGGTTATGATTTGAACAGATTTGAATCTTCACTACCTGAGGATGCTTCCATATGAATATGACCAATCATGGCTTTACTGTTTTTAAGAAGATTTTTAGAGATATTTTCCTATATATTTCTATGTAAAACTTGGATCCCCCATTGTGGCCCCATCCTACCCCCGAGGGTCATGATTTGAACAAACTTGAATCTTCATCACCTGAGGATGCTTCCATATAAATATGACCAATCATGGCTTTGCTGTTCTTAAGAAGAAGATTTTTAAAGATATTTTCCTATATATTTCTATGTAAACTTGGATCCCCCATTGTGGCCCCACCCTACCCCCGGGGGTCATGATTTGAAAAAAACTTGAATCTACACTACCTGAGGATGCTTCCATAAAAATATGACCAATCATGGCTTTGCTGTTCTTAAGAAGAAGATTTTTAAAGATATTTTCCTATATATTTCTATGTAAAACTTGGATCCCCCATTGTGGCCCCACCCTACCCCCGGGGGTTATGATTTGAACAAACTTGAATCTACACTACCTGAGGATGCTTCCATATAAATATGACCAATCTTGGCTTTACTGTTCTTAAGAAGAAGATTTTTAAAGATATTTTCCTATATATTTCTATGTAAAACTTGGATCCCTCATTGTGGCCCCACCCTACCCCCGGGGGTCATGATTTGAACAAACTTGAATCTACACTACCTGAGGATGCTTCCATAAAAATATGACCAATCATGGCTTTGCTGTTCTTAAGAAGAAGACTTTTAAAGATATTTTCCTATATATTTCTATGTAAAACTTGGATCCCCCATTGTGGCCCCACCCTACCCCCGGGGGTCATGATTTGAACAAAATTGAATCTACACTACCAGAGGATGCTTCCAAATAAATATGACCAATATTGGCTTTACTGTTCTTAAGAAGAAGATTTTTAAAGATATTTTCCTATATATTTCTATGTAAAACTTGGATCCCCCATTGTGGCCCCATCCTACCCCCTGGGGTCATGATTTGAACAAACTTGAATCTACACTACCTGAGGATATTTCCACGTAAGTTTCATCTTTCCTGGCCCAGTGATTCTTGAGAAGAAGATTTTTAAATGATGCCATTATTTTTTCACTAATTCCTAATTATCTCCCCTTGAAAGAGGGCGTGGCCCTTCATTTGAACAAACTTGAATCCCCTTTACCCAAGGATGCTTTGTGGCAAGTTTGGTTGAATTTGGCCCAGTGGTTCTTGAGAAGAAGATGAAAATGTGAAAAGTTTACAACAACAACGCCAACGACAACGCCAACGACAACAACGACGACAGACAACGGACAAATTTTGACCAGAAAAGCTCACTTGAGCCTTTGGCTCAGATGAGCTAAAAAACATTACAAAGAAAACTAAAGTGTAAGAAGCCATGTCCAAAAGATGTTTACCTAAGTTACACTGTATTCTAAGCATTAAGAGAGCTAGGAAAGTTGTCCTCACCAAAGTACATATTGGTGACGGATTTAGAAGTCAGACTATATATTAAAGACAAAGACAAAGTTAGTAGTGTCAAATGAACTTCTACCTAGGTGTTTACTTACTAAATGATAATATTTCACCCCATAATTATCAAGCCCAATATGTACATCTTGAGGGCTAATAGAGCGATTTAACGATGGACTTCTGGTATAAAATGGAACATTTTCTGCAAACAAGAAAACAGATAAGACATTAAATCATGAGGTACTTACTAAATGGTAATATTTAACACCGTAGTTTTCTAAACCTTCAATATGAACACCTTGTGGAGAAAGAGTTCTTTGAAAAGAGGAAGTTCTTGTGTGATGTGGCTGAAATTTCTCTGGAACTGCAAAGGACACTAAACATTTCAAAAATCTGCATTGTACCAAGTTACATCATTAAGTTGCAAAAAACAGTACATGCAAATGATATAGGAGACTTATACAACAGAAGCACAGTAAACCTTCTAAACATGAGATACATGTAAAATATAAACTACATCAAATATATTATCATTGTGCTGAACGTATCATGAAAATTGTGTCCTAGCTTTCATCCATCTGTCTGATTTCCATTTCAACGTTTAACCTTTTTTTGTTTTCATTTTCTCATCATCTTTCAGTCATCATCCTTACAAGGTTGGTGCAGGTTGGGTTTATAGTTATTTGTAAATAAATCTGCTCCAAAAGTTATAGTTTGTTCACTCATCCTTCAAATGTTGGTTAGATTCTTTAAATGTGGTAGAGTGCATCTCTATATGCATCCTTGCAAGTTTCATTGACATAGGCTTTACAGATACTTGGAAATAAACCTGCTGTAAAAACAGTGACCTGTTCACTCGTCAAGAAAACAAGATGTGTTTGTGAAACACTGATGCCCCCGTATGGCAACTTATAGCAAAGGTTAAACTTTTTCAAATGCAAGTCAAATATGTTGGTACCCAAAGTAAGGTCTTCTCTCGAGGAATATACCTGTGAAATATGAAAGCCCTAGCAGCCAACCATTGAATAGATATGGAAAAGGTTAAAGTTTTTCAAAAGTAGGTCAAACATCAAGGTCAAGGTCAAATAGTCAAAATTAATGGTGCCTAAGGAAAGGCCTTCTCACAAGAAATATACAGGTAAAATATGAAAGCTGAAGCACCAATCGTTCAAAAGTTATAACCAAGATTAAAGTTTTTCAAAAGTAAGTCAAACTCCAAGGTCAAGGTCAATGGATTACAATAGAAGATCTTGTCACAAGGAAAAACACGTTAAATATGAAAGCTCAAACAACAACTTTTCAAAAGTTATGGCCAATGTTAAAGTTTTTCAAAAGGAGGTCAAACTCCAAGGTCAAGATCAAAGGGTCAAATTTGGTTGAATCCAAAGGAAGGTCTTGTCACAACCATTACATATGTGAAGTATGAAAGACCTAGCACCAACTGTTCATAAGTTATGGCTTAGGATAATTTTTTTCAAAAGTAGGTTAAACTCAAAGGTCAAGGTCAAAAGGTCAGAGTTGTTGTAATCCAATGGAAGGTCTTGTCACAAGGATTATATATTTTAAGTATGAAAGCTTTAGCACCAACCGTTCAATAGTTATGGCCAATGTTAAAGTTTTTCAAAAGTAGGTCAAACTCCAAGGTCAAGGTCAAAAGGTCAAAGTTGCTGGTATCCAAAGGAAGGTCTTGTCACACAGGATTACACATGTGAAGTATGAAAGCCCTAGCACTAATTGTTCAAAAGTTATAGGCAAGTTTAAAGTTGGGAAAAATTTTGCAAAACTGGGTCAAACTCTAAGGTCAAAGTCAAAAGGTCAAATATGGTGGTACCCAAAGAAAGGTCTTGTCACAAGGAATACAAATGTGAAAGATGAAAGCCATAGCTCCAACCAATCAAAAGTTATGGGCAATGTTAAAGTTTTTGCGGACAGAAAGACAGACGGACGGACAGGGCAAAAACTATATATTCCCGAATCTTCGATACGGGGGCATAACAAAGGTCAAATCCAACATTCAAAGCATGGCTGGTAGTGTTCATACCTAAATGCATCATCCATCAAGTTTGGTCCGGGTAGGGCACAGACCTATTAACTATCCTGAAAATGTAGGTCAGAACCAACATCCGAAGAATTTCTAGTAGTGTGCATCATCCATGCAAGTTTGGTCTATATTGAGCATATACTAATTGGTAATGGACCTGTCCTAAATACTTCAACCTGTTCACTCATCCAGAAAATGCATGTCAGATCTAGTATCCACAGCAAGTCTGATAGTGTGCATCCCTAGGTGCATCATCCCTGCAAGTTTTGTCAAGGTAGGGCTTAAAATTACTTTGGAATGGACCTGCTCCAAAAACATTAACCTGGTCACTCATCCAGAAAATATATGTCAGATCCGGCATCTGAAGCATGTCTGGTAGTGTGCATCCTTAGATACATCATCTCTGCAAGTTTTGACAAGATAGGGCTTAAAGTTACTTTGGAATGGACCTGCTCCAAAAACTTCAACCTGGTCACTCATCCAGAAAATTGTGTCATATCCAGCATGTCTGGTAGTGTGCATCCCTAGATGCATCATCCATGCAAGTTTGGTCAAGGTAAGGTTTATAGATACTTTGGATCGATTTGCTCCCAAAACTTTAACCAGAACACTGAGGCCAGAGCCAGGGTATAGCATGAGCTCATCACAACTTCATGGAGGTAAGCAAAAAAAATTGATATAAGCATTACCATAAAATCTGGTGGACTTTTCAGAGTTGGTCAGAGATAGATTGTTGTAAGATGGTGGCTGTTTCTCCACCAAGGACATCAGAGCTTCATCAGGAACCTGAAAGAATTTGGTAACATCTCAGTAAAAAGTATAACTGTTCTAAAAAATATCAACAATATCCTTTCTTGTAATTGTGACCCACCTTGTAGTGACTAAGTGTGTTCAGGCGTTTGTACTCTCCCTCCACACGTGTTGTGGAATCATCGTCCTGTAGGATCAGCCGCCCTCCTTTGTTCATGTTAGCCCACTCTGTGGTATGAGCAGATTTATCATACAAAACTGGAACCAATAACAGAATGTTAACCCACTCTCACTGATAGAGCACCTGCTTGGATGATGGATGATGGCGATGATGACATGTTAAATGAGGACGATGATAACACAGATGACAATTAGATGGACAGCCAAACCACACAGGAGTAAAAAACTAAGGTATCTTTATCACTCAGTCATCAACATTTAAGACATCTACATTTAAGGCAACTTGAAGCTAAATGTTACTATTTCTAAAAAACTACTAAGCATTAACAGAAACTCACTAATAGAGCTCTAAATCAATCTAAAGAGCTTTCAGATAAACTTGACTACTAAATGAGTGTTAATTAACACAAAAGGCCCAAGGGCCTTAACGGTCACCTGAGTATGATACAACAATTTCAAGGATGCATAGAGTATAAAATGAACTGAAAGGTGAAGCTTTGTTGCCCAAAAGCAAGAAAAATAGGGTGACCATGATCAAAAAATAATTGGTCTTAATATTCATTAACAGTTCATAAATTAGGTTCTAATCTGTTCCCCATTTATCACTATCACTATACAGTATATTAACAAATTATCAATGCTTCTGTACTATTTTAATCCTTTGTTGAAATCTCTTACATTGACATCTCTTGGTCTTTGATGAATATTTAATAAGAGAAGTTATTTTTGTCTCATTTTTATTTATCTACTACTTACAAGTCTATCTGATCATTAAAACTATGAAAGTACTTTTTGTATTATACAATAAAAGTTCTTGCATAATTCTCTTATTCTATTTACCTTTCAAGTACATTATTTACAGTGATAAATTATCAAAAGTAAATGGCAAAGGGGAATAACTCCTCTCAGTAGAATACAAACTAATAGAGCCCTGGCCAGGACCAGAACACTTGACCAAATGGTCCAGATGTTCAAAAATCTGGTAAAAATTCCCTTCCTTATAAAAACTTTTACTCTGTTTGCCTCAGATATGCCCAGGTGTGGAGAAGATTTTTAAATAAATAATGCATTTTTACTACAGATTCACTATATTATCAATAGAGCCCCCAACCCCCCAACCCCAAAACGCCAGAGCTTCTGACCCTGGGACCCTATGTTTGCTCATCATCACTTTGTTTATCTGCTTAACACTAAGGAGCAAACAGGATTATTTAATAGAATTAATGCATTTTCACTAAATTATCAAGAGCCCTACCCTCACACCAGCACATCTGACCCAGGGGTCATGAAATTCACTACTCTGGAAGAAGCACACTTGCTCATCATAACTAAACACTTAGCTTCTTTGCTTTTCTAACCAGAAGAAGAAAAGAATATTTTCAAAGAAATTTTGCTTTTTCACTTTATAATCAATAGAGCCCCCCCCCCCCCCTTCACCAGAACCCTTAAACCTGGGGTCATAAAATTCACAATTTTGGAAGAGGCATCCTTGTGTATCATAACAATGTACTTTAGTCTGTTTAAGCAATACCCAGTGGCAGAGAAGAAGATTTTCAAAGAAATAATTCACCTTCACTATAGGATCTATATAGCCCCGCCCTAGCACCAGAACTCCTGTCCCCGGGGTCATGAATTTCACAATTTTGGAAGAGGCATCCTTGCTTATCATAACAATGTACTTAGTTTGTTTAAATAATACCCAGGTGCAGAGAAAAAGATTTTTAAAGAATTAAAACATTTTCACTTTATAATCAATAGAGCCCCGCCCTAACACCAGAACCCCTGATCCAGGGGCCATGAATTTCACAATTTTGAAAGAGGCATCCTTGATTATCATAACTATGTATTTAATGTGTTTTAGTAATACCCAGGAGTAGAGAAGAAGATTTTCAAAGAATTAATGCATTTTCACTATATAATCAATAGAGCCCCGCCCTAACACCACAACCCCTGACCCAGGGGCCATGAAATTCACAATTTTGGAAGAGGCACTCTTGCTCATCATAACTATGTACTTAGTTAGTTTATTTAATTCCCAGGAGCAGAGAAGAAGATTTTCAATGAATTAATGCATTTTCACTATATAATCAATAGAGCCCCACCCTAACTCCAGAACCCCTGCCCCTGGGGCCATGAATTTCTCAATTTTGGAAGAGGCACTCTTACTCATTATAACTATATACTTAGTTAGTTTATTTAATACCCAGGAGCAGAGAAGAAGATTTTCAATGAATTAATGCATTTTCACTATATAATCAATAGAGCCCCGCCTTAACACCAGAACCCCTGCCCCTGGGGCCATGAATTTCACAATTTTTGAAGAGTCACTCTTACTCATCATAACTATATTCTTAGTTAGTTTATTTAATCCCCAGGAGCAGAGAAGAAGATTTTCAAAGAAATAATGCACTTTCACTATATGATCTATATAGCCCCGCCCTAGCACCAGAACCCCTGACCCTGGGGCCATGAATTTCACAATTTTGGTAGAGGACTCAATGCTTATTACAATGATGCCAACAGTTTGACTGCTTAATGTCCAGGAGTAAAGAAGAAGATTTTTAAAGATTGCATTAATTTTGGTGGTTTTAGCCCCACCCCTCAGGCCCCAGGGGGGCAGGGACCATGAAATTCACAATTTTTGTTCCCCTTCACCCATAGATGCTATATGCCAAATTTAGTTGAAATTGGTTGAGCGGTTTCAGAGAAGAAGCTAAAAATGTTCAAATGTTAACGCACATCGCACGACGCACGTCGACGGACAAAAACGGATAGCAATAGGTCACCTGAGTGACTCAGGTGACCTAAAAATACAGTCAACCATTACACAATACACAGGAATTCAAAATAATGTCACCATACATATTTTGTCTTTTTTGTCTATATCAAACGTGCAAAACAAAAGAATGAAATATTTTTTAATTTCTAATCTCAAATGTACTTTATTTGAAGTTGTGATGCTTGCATATTAACATACCTTGTTCTTGAGAAAATCAGATCATTTTTCTACTGGTCATTAAAAATTTATAAATTTACCCATTTTTTTAAACAATTTTTTTTAATTGAAAAACTCTAAGTTGCAAATACATGTATGTCTGCTCACTTTTCAATAAGGAAAAAATGAACCTATATTCCAGTCAAAATATACAGGTTTAAATCACTGAGTAATGTTAGTAATCAAACAATATCATCGCCCCTATTTGACAGTGCTGCATACCCTCTGTATTATTTACATTATGAAAGTCAAATTTCATTATCCTCCAAGCATGATGTCTACACTCTTACACTCATATTCCTATTCATCTTGACTGTCAATATCCATCATTAAAGCCTTGACTGTCAGTGTCTATATCTATCAATAAAGCCTTGACTGTCTGTCAGTGTCTATATCTATCAATAAAGCCTTGACTGTCTGACAGAGTCTATATCTATCAATAAAGACTTGACTGCAGTGTCTATATCTATCAATAAAGCCTTGACTGTCTGTCAGTGTCTATATCTATCAATAAAGCCTGGACTGTCAATGTCTATATCTATCAATAAAGCCTGGACTGTCAATGTCTATATCTATCAATAAAGCCTTGACTGTCAGTGTCTATCTATCAATAAAGCCTTGACTGTCAGTGTCTATATCTAACAATCAAGCCTGGACTGTCAATGTCTATATCTATCAATAAAGCCTTGACTGTCAGTGTCTATATCTATCAATAAAGCATTGACTGTCAGTGTATATATCTATCAATCAAAACTGGACTGTCAATGTCTATATCTATCAATAAAGCCTTGACTGTCTCTCAGTGTATATATCTATCGATAAGCCATGACTGTCAGTGTCTATATCTATCGATAAGCCATGACTGTCAGAGTCTATATCTATCAATAAAGCCTTGATTGTCGATGTCTATATCTATCAATTAAGCCTTGACTGTCTGTCAATGTCTATATCTATCAATAAAGCCTTGACTGTCTGTGTCTATATCTATCAATAAAGCCTTGACTGTCTGTCAATGTCTATATCTATCAATAAAGCCTTGATTGTCTGTCAGTGTCTATATCTATCAAGAAAGCCTTGACTGTCAGTGTCTATATCTATCAATAAAGCCTTGATTCTCAGTGTCTATCAAGAAAGCCTTGACTGTCAGCATCTATATCTATCAATAAAGCCTTGACTGTCGGTGTCTATATCCATCAAAAAAGCCTTGATTCTCAGTGTCTATCAAGAAAGCCTTGACTGTCTGTCAGTGTCCATATTTATCAATAAAGCCTTGACTGTCTGTCAGTGTCTATATCTATCAATAAAGCCTTGACTGTCAGTGTCTATATCTATCAATGAAGCCTTGACTGTCAGTGTCTATATCTAACAGATCTTAATCTTGTCAACATGATAAGGAACTGGTTTGTGACAACAATTTTCTATAACTGAAAGGTTTCTTGCACACATGTAAGAGTTGGTTTACAGTACATTTTAAATGGCTATTACACTGTTTTGAGAATGAAATGATAAGCCAGTTTTTGCTATTGAGAATTTGCCTTTAATTGTACTACCTAAGTCCACGTCCTCTTTGACTGGTCGGCTGCTGTAGGGAACATGTTTATACAGTACATCCAGGATCTTCTCCTTCACCTGTGTTATGGTGTCACAATCCAGAACACGGACTGGAATCGGGGAGGCAAACTCATGCAGGTCTGTTACAAAGATCTCCTGCAACATAACATATTTAATCTAAAGAATGTAACCATTTAAAGCATTACCTGTCAGAGAGATGATAGTATCACTTACCATTTGTCTGTAATCCAATTGTTGGCGAATTAATTTATCCTCACTCAATGAGAACCTTGCCTCACTGGTAACCATGTCGACTGGTCCCTTAGATACTTGTTTTTTCATGGCTTGATATAGTAAAAACAAAGGCTCTCCGGCACAATCCTGCAATTAAACTTGCTTGTCAACATTTTTCTCTACATATGCCACCACAGTATAAGTGTTATATTATTTTCTGTTGTATATTCTCAGCAAATAAACAAACATTTATTCAATTCTACCTTCAAGAATTTGTACAATAGGAAGGTGAACCAGTTAGTCAGCATCTTCTCAGCCACCGATTCTGTCCTGTAATTACAGCAGTATATTAATGATACACTGATTCTGTCCTGTAATTAGAGCAGTATATAAATGATAAACTGATTCTGTCCTGTAATTACAGCGGTATATAAATGATACACCGAAGCTGTCCTGTAATTACAGTGGTATATAAATGACACATTGATTCTGTCCTGTAATTACAGCGGTATATAAATGATACACCTATTCTGTCCTGTAATTACAGCAGTATATAAATGATACACAGATTCTGTCCTGTAATTACAGCAGTATATTAATGATACACTGATTCTGTCCTGTAATTACAGCAGTATATAAATGATAAACTGATTCTGTCCTGTAATTACAGCAGTATATAAATGATACACCGAAGCTGTCCTGTAATTACAGTGGTATATAAATGATAAACTGATTCTGTCCTGTAATTACAGCGGTATATAAATGATACACTGATTCTGTCCTGTAATTACAGCTGTATATAAATGATACAGTGATTCTGTCCAGTAATTACAGCTGTATATAAATGATACAGTGATTCTGTCCTGTAATTACAGCAGTATATAAATGATACACTGATTCTGTCCTGTAATTACAGCAGTATATAATGATACACCGATTCTTTCCTTTAATTACAGCAGTATACAAATGATACACCGATTCTGTCCTTTAATTACAGCAGTATATAAATGATAAACTGATTCTGTCCTGTAATTGATACACTGATTCTGTCCTGTAATTACAGCAGTATCTAAATGGTGGACAGACACCTTGGCCCAATGACACCTCGGCCCGTCACGGTTGACACCTAAGTCCTGACAGGTCGGCCCAAAATTATTGACACCTCGGCCCAAGGATTTTTTTTATTTTCAGAATTATTATCTGTATTCACTATGGTAATATAAATGTATGTATGTATAGACACCTCGGCCCAAGGATTTTTTTTTATTTTCAGAATTATTATCTGTATTCACTATGGTAATATAAATTCATGTATGTATAATGACAGTATGTAAACGATAAAGAGGAGCAGAAAATTTCAGAATTTTTGAACGAACGACAGCATAGATGTCAGTGAGTATCTATTGATTGGGAGGTAGGAGGTCTATTTATTTATTCATTTTGTTGCTTATTACAATGCAACTTTATTCATTTCATGATGTTAAGAATTCTATTTTTGGTTAGGATATGTTAAAAATTGCATGTAATCTAACATTTATTTTTACTTAAAAATTTTCTTGAGGTCTTTAAAAAACTAACTGGTTTTCAATTTTTTTTTTTTTTTATATTTCATTAAACTAATCCCTATACATGCATTTATAAATTTTAAAATATGATTAAAAGAATTTAAAACGAAATCTGTATTAGTTGTTGACATATGTATTTCAATCAAAAATATCAAGCACCCAATGATGGACCTAAGTTCACTTGATTGACGGGGGTACACAGACCAGGTAAATCTGAAGGCGGTGTTTACTATCTGGAGCTTTAATCCTGCTCGTAATTAACTCCTCATTGTCACCACCCCATATGACTCTAAAGGATGCACCGCATCTTCTTGTTTGTTTAACGATTAGCACTTTGAAATGGATTGTCTTTTTTTAATTACCGTCAATTTACTCTCGGAAGATTATTCATTTATTTTCTTTCTCGCTTCATGGATATATAACAATATAATCTGTCGCATAATCCTGGTATAGTCCTTATCATAATAAAATACTTCAGAATATAGTGAATAAATATATTCAAAATAATACATTTTTGTTTGTGCCGAGGTGTCTTTTATGTGAGCCGAGGTGTCTCAAATCTTGGGCCGACCCGTCGGGGCCGAGGTGTCAATGGGCTGAGATGTCGTTGGGCCGAGGTGTCGTTTGGCCGAGGTGTCTGACATTCATATAAATGATACAGTGATTCCGTCCTGTAATTACAGCAGTATATAAATGATACAGTGATTCTGTCCAGTAATTACAGCTGTATATAAATGATACAGTGATTCTGTCCTGTAATTACAGCAGTATATAAATGATACACTGATTCTGTCCAGTATTTACAGCTGTATATAAATGATACAGTGATTCTGTCCTGTAATTACAGCAGTATATAAATGATACACTGATTCTGTCCAGTATTTACAGCTGTATATAAATGATACAGTGATTCTGTCCTGTAATTACAGCAGTATATAAATGATACACTGATTCTGTCCAGTAATTACAGCTGTATATAAATGATACAGTTAACAAAACCAGCGGTAAGTTCCAGTTTGGTGTTAACTGGCGTACAGAAGGGTGTTTATTAAATAAGCCTTTCAACAATGATGAAAGTTCTGAACTTGTTCCAATACTGCTTCCATTCTGATGAACTATTGCTATTGCTGATTTATAACCAGCTATAGTCCGTGGTTTACACTTTCTCACCTTGAAAAGGTAGATAAAAAATTCTGCTAACTCTGGTACAGATGTTGTAATGGGATTGACACCATGTTCTTTACACCAACTGTTATATATTCTGAGTTTTGCATCATAAACTGTTTGTGTAGATGTCTTTCTGGCATTTGCCATAATTTCTGCAATTTCTTCAGAAAATCCTCTTGACTTGTGTTGCAATTTGACAGTTTCCATGCTACAAGATTGAGAGTTTCTAGGTTTTGATGAAAATTCTGATTGTGATTTTGAGACAGAAGATCTGGCCACAGTGGTAACTTGACTGGTACATCGATCAAAAGATCTATTAACTGAGGGTACCAAGACTGCCTGGGCCACATTGGAGCAATGAGTAGTACAACACTTGCCTCTTCCCGTATCTTCTGTAAGACTTTGGGCACAAGAATTGGTGGTGGAAATGCATAAGCATACATCCCTTTCCAACTGGTTGCTAGTGCATCTACTTGAAGAGCATTAATGTCTGGAAATGGGGAGCAATAGACTGGCAGCTTCTTGTTTTGCGCAGTTGCAAACAAATCTATACATGGGGTTCCCATCTGTTGAAACAACAATTTTACAACAGTGTTGTTGAGCGACCATTCCGTCATTCGTACTATTTTTCCCCGGGAAAGTGCATCTGCAAGAAAATTCTTTTTCCCTGGAATGTGAACAGCTCGTATTGTAATTTTGTACTGAATGCACCACTGGAACAACTCCCAAGTTAGATAACACAGTTCTGGTGAATGTGTCCCCCCTTGCTTGTTGATATAACTTATCACTGTTGTGTTGTCTGACCGTATAAGGATCACTTTCCCTTTTATTAAAAATAAGGCTTCTTGAAGAGCTAATTGTACAGCCTTTAACTCTAGCCAATTTATGTGTTTCTGTTGATATTGCTGGGACCAGACCCCTGATGTCTCCCAGTTCTCCAGATGTGCTCCCCAACCCTGTTCTGACGCATCTGTTATCAAAGTCAGTTGACTTGGCGGATCTTGCAAAGGCATTCCTTTGAAAAAATTTTCCCGATTCATCCACCACTGAAGGTGCTGAATTAAGATTGGACGAATCACTATCCCATGAGTAAGAGGGTGAATCTTTGGTCTCCACATTGCTAACAGGTATAACTGTATAGGACGCATGTGTAACCTTCCCATCGGAACAAGATAAATGCATGAAGCCATCAGTCCTAACAATTTGAGAATTACTACCGCTTGAGTGTGCTGACTTATTGATAAAGTCTGCACCATGTCCAGAATACTCTGAAACCTGGATTCTGTGGGTGTTGTGATGCCCTCTACCAGATTGAAATGTGCTCCTAGATACTCTATATGTTGGGATGGCACTAGAGACGACTTTTTCCAATTTACTAATAATCCCAGTTCCTGAACTAGATGTAAGACATAGTCTCTCTGGTGAAGAAGAGTTGTCTTGTCTGAATTGATCATCAACCAATCGTCTAGGTACATAAATATTTGCATTACCATTTTTCTTAAATGTGCTGCAAGAACTGCCATTACTTTTGTGAAGACCCTTGGAGCTGAACGAAGTCCAAAGGGCATTGCTCGAAACTGGTAACTCTGGTCTAGAAATTTGAATCGTAGAAATTTCTGGAAATCTGTGTGAATTGGAATGTGAAAATAGGCATCGGTCAAATCCAGTGAGATTGCAAAGTCCCCTTTTTTCATTGCTTTCATTATAGAACATAGCGTCTCCATTTTGAAATGTCGAGGCACTATTAACTGATTTAGAGGTTTCAGATTTAGAATTGTCCGAAGCCCTCCTTGTTTCTTTGACACCACAAAAATGGTGCTGTAAAACCCTTCGTTTTCTTGAGTGACAGGTACAGGTTCTATAACATCTTTTTCTAACAACATGCTTATTTCTGTTAAAATAACTGATTCGTGAATACCACATCTTGGTACACACGTTTCCTTGATCTTTACATGGGGTTGAATCATAAACTCCAATTTTAACCCTTCCCTTAGGGTTTCTAATACCCATTGATCCTGAGTGATTGAAGTCCACTTCCTGTGGAATGCTAACAAACGTGCCCCTACCTGGGGAAGCATATTTACAGACTGTTTGTTTACAAGATTCACTTCCTTGGAGTTGGAAATCCTTTCTGGCCCCCAAAGGTTCTCCTGGAAAAAGAATTCTTCCTGTTTCCCTGTCCTGCACGAAAATTGTCCTTGCCCTGATCAGAACTCAAGGTAATACTTGTCTCATTTGATTTAGCCACTTTAGCAGAAAGAGCAGAGGTCTCAGTTACATCTGCTTTCCTCTTCCTACTGAACTCGGTGGAGTTCCTACTATCTCTACTCTTGAAGTTCTTATTATACCCCTTTGATGTGTTGTAAACATTTTGGGTTTCTCTTGCATCTCGTAGATTCTCTGCAGACGTATGGAGAGATTCAAAATATTGTCCATTAAACAACTGGTTGCCAAAAATAGGGAGTTTCAGCAATTTTTTCTCTGTTGCCTTGCTAATAAAGTCTACATTTTTAAGAAAAACTTTTCTTCTACTCAAGACTGAATTTGCCATTACTCTTGCTGTCAAATCGGCCATACTTCTGAAACAGTTGATGAGAGCTTTACGTCCTTCCACTCGATCATCCTCACATTCAGCCTCATCTAAAAATGCTGTTATCATAGTACCATAAGAAATGGCCCTGAATAAGGCTCTTGCTGAATTGTCAATCCGCCGAAAGTCATTGTCTAACTCCTTATGAAAAGGAGAGAGATTAACTTTTGATTTTCCAAAACTACCTTTCTGGCCTACTACTAACCCCTCCTCAATATTGTCATCTAATTTTGGAGGATTACAAAAGGCGTCAAAGTCATCTTTTTTTCACCATAAATGCTTTATCATCTCTGCCACGTACTGACCTATTTTTCAAATGCCCCGAGGTAGCTTCTTTTTCAACTGTTTTAATCATATCAATGAGTGTTCCTTCAATAGGCATTTTGAGGAGAGACTTTTTCTTGTCATTCTTATCTCCTTTCAATCGAGAAGAAATAAATGATTTTCTCTCATTTTCCAATGGATCCTCAGCTTCAATATCAATATTGAGAACCTTTGCCATCTTAGAAACAAAACAGTTCCACTGCAGAGGATCTGAAGAATCTGGTGCACCAAAAGGCACCTCTACTGGCGCATCTGAATTGGTATACAACCCTGCGATAGATGCATTTGAACCTATATCCTCAAAATCATTGTCTTGTGCATTAACAGACAAAACATCAGCAACACTGGACTCAAAGGACGACATTTGTTCATCATAAGACTTAAACTTGTCAAAATGAGGTCTGCCTATGGCTGCCGTTTTGGAATTGGTGCTCTCATTTCCTCTGGTCAACCTTACCTCGCCTACTGATACTGAGTTGGAAATCCTTTCTGGCCCCCAAAGGTTCTCCTGGAAAAAGAATTCTTCCTGTTTCCCTGTCCTGCACGAAAATTGTCCTTGCCCTGATCAGAACTCAAGGTAATACTTGTCTCATTTGATTTAGCCACTTTAGCAGAAAGAGCAGAGGTCTCAGTTACATCTGCTTTCCTCTTCCTACTGAACTCGGTGGAGTTCCTACTATCTCTACTCTTGAAGTTCTTATTATACCCCTTTGATGTGTTGTAAACATTTTGGGTTTCTCTTGCATCTCGTAGATTCTCTGCAGACGTATGGAGAGATTCAAAATATTGTCCATTAAACAACTGGTTGCCAAAAATAGGGAGTTTCAGCAATTTTTTCTCTGTTGCCTTGCTAATAAAGTCTACATTTTTAAGAAAAACTTTTCTTCTACTCAAGACTGAATTTGCCATTACTCTTGCTGTCAAATCGGCCATACTTCTGAAACAGTTGATGAGAGCTTTACGTCCTTCCACTCGATCATCCTCACATTCAGCCTCATCTAAAAATGCTGCTATCATAGTACCATAAGAAATGGCCCTGAATAAGGCTCTTGCTGAATTGTCAATCCGCCGAAAGTCATTGTCTAACTCCTTATGAAAAGGAGAGAGATTAACTTTTGATTTTCCAAAACTACCTTTCTGGCCTACTACTAACCCCTCCTCAATATTGTCATCTAATTTTGGAGGATTACAAAAGGCGTCAAAGTCATCTTTTTTTCACCATAAATGCTTTATCATCTCTGCCACGTACTGACCTATTTTTCAAATGCCCCGAGGTAGCTTCTTTTTCAACTGTTTTAATCATATCAATGAGTGTTCCTTCAATAGGCATTTTGAGGAGAGACTTTTTCTTGTCATTCTTATCTCCTTTCAATCGAGAAGAAATAAATGATTTTCTCTCATTTTCCAATGGATCCTCAGCTTCAATATCAATATTGAGAACCTTTGCCATCTTAGAAACAAAACAGTTCCACTGCAGAGGATCTGAAGAATCTGGTGCACCAAAAGGCACCTCTACTGGCGCATCTGAATTGGTATACAACCCTGCGATAGATGCATTTGAACCTATATCCTCAAAATCATTGTCTTGTGCATTAACAGACAAAACATCAGCAACACTGGACTCAAAGGACGACATTTGTTCATCATAAGACTTAAACTTGTCAAAATGAGGTCTGCCTATGGCTGCCGTTTTGGAATTGGTGCTCTCATTTCCTCTGGTCAACCTTACCTCGCCTACTGATACGTTCTGTTGATCATAAAAATTTTCATCAACATCCTTATGTTTAAGTAGCAATTCAACCTGCTGTCTTACTTGGTCTTGAATAATTGCTGATAAATCAACAACCTCTGATCCACATTTAATACGGTCGCCATTGTTGTTCGACTCGTGGACTGCCGCCTCCACAGACGGACTTGCGTCCTGCCCTGCCATACCGTCTCCACAGACGGATTGAGGCACCTTACTGTTCATTTTAATAGTCTTCTGTACGCTTTCTCAATCATTTTAGTTACTTTATCCCGCCGTTCCTTTGACCATGTTTTACATGTGTCACATGGAAAGGCCTCGTTGCAGAGACGATCTTTGTAACAAAAAACGTGATCGTCTAATATGTTCATCTTACCCGAACATTTAGAGCAGTCCTTAAACTCATTCTCCATTTTTAGAACGCGATACACACTTCCAAAAACGCCAATATAAACTTTTATTTGCACTGTATGAGGAAAACCGCATGTCCAATATGGCGTCGAGAGAAAACTGAAGAGTTATAGCTAAGGGGGATAACTGGAGGTAATACCGTAGTGACTCTAAAAATTTATCGTCGCATTGTATGGGGAACTAGAGGGAAATTGCAAATAGTTAAGGAGGCAGGTAAGTGGAAATATTGAAATGAACACGGATTTTACCCCCAAAAATCCAATTCTGTCCTGTAATTACAGCAGTATATAAATGATACACTGATTCTGTCCAGTATTTACAGCTGTATATAAATGATACAGTGATTCTGTCCTGTAATTACAGCAGTATATAAATGATACACTGATTCTGTCCAGTATTTACAGCTGTATATAAATGATACAGTGATTCTGTCCTGTAATTACAGCTGTATACAAATGATACACTGTTTCTGTCCTGTAATTACAGCAGTATATAAATGATACACCTATTCTGTCCTGTAATTACAGCAGTATATAAATGATGCACTGATTCTGTCCAGTAATTACAGAGTATATAAATGATGCACTGATTCTGTCCAGTATTTACAGCTGTATATAAATGATAAACTGATTCTGTCCTGTAATTACAGCAGTATATAAATGATACAGTGATTCTGTCCAGTAATTACAGCAGTATATAAATGATACACTGATTCTGTCCAGTAATTACAGCAGTATATAAATGATACAGTGATTCTGTCCAGTAATTACAGCTTTATACAAATGATACACTGTTTCTGTCCTGTAATTACAGCAGTATATAAATGATACACCTATTCTGTCCTGTAATTACAGCAGTATATAAATGATGCACTGATTCTGTCCTGTAATTACAGCAGAATATAAATGATACAGTGATTCTGTCCAGTATTTACAGCTGTATATAAATGATACAGTGATTCTGTCCTGTAATTACAGCAGTATATAAATGATGCACTGATTCTGTCCAGTAATTACAGCAGTATATAAATGATGCACTGATTCTGTCCAGTATTTACAGCTGAATATAAATGATAAACTGATTCTGTCCTGTAATTACAGCAGTATATAAATGATACAGTGATTCTGTCCTGTAATTACAGCAGTATATAAATGATACAGTGATTCTGTCCAGTATTTACAGCTGTATATAAATGATAAACTGATTCTGTCTTGTAATTACAGCGGTTTATAAATGATAAACTGATTCTGTCCAGTAATTACAACAGTATAAAAATGATACACTGATTCTGTCCTGTAATTACAGCAGTATATTAAAAAAAAAAGTTTTTAAAATTTGACAAAAATGCTGTGTTTCTGTTTGTTCAATAGGTGCTTAAGAGACAATGATTTAAATGTTGACAACATATTTATTAAGCTATATAAAATCTACTCTCTCTCCCTCTTTGCTTAACACCTTGTGGAAGTATCAGTAAATTGGGTAGATAAGGAACTACAATATTTACATCCTGGCTTACCTTTTAGTAAAGAAATACATTTATTCATATTTTCAAGTGTTTTTCGAATCACCTACATGTATATGTAATGTATCTTACACTTCATTCACATAAAACAAACACTGTCCTCCAAATGCTACACAACTTATGTTTGATGTCTAAAAACCAAGGTCAATACAACAAAAATCAGCAATAACTGAAGTGTCATGTTTAGATATAAACATGTAGGTAACAGTTTCTAACCTTCGTAACAACAGCTTGGGGTGATTTTTGCCATCCACAGACTTCTCTATCAGTTCTGCTAATAAGGTTTTAAGGATACTGAAAAAAAGAAACAGTACAGACTGTGAGATGTTGTTTATTACAATCTTTCATGACTGCTTACTAATAATCTCTGCTCCAGAAGGAAGCTTGATTTTTTACCTGTGGTTCCTGGAAACAAAGTAGTTTTCTTCTTACATATAGTACACTTCTTACAACCCTATGCATTTGATATTATAATTATTTTCATTGTGTATTACAAAGTGTTTCTATTTAAAACATTGTACACATTCATTTATAATGAATAAAACACAAGCCAACATTAAATACCTTTCACATGTAAAAAAAAATCTAGAATTTTTTCCTCTGAATAAACTGCAGTTTTTCTATATTATATATAGAAATGAGATATTAAAATTAAATATTATGAAAAGAACGTGTTTAGTACATGGCTGAATTTTAAATATTAGACAAAATTTATTAATTTTACAAAAATAAGAAAATATCATTTATAATTTTGTATTTAATAAATTTTCAAGTTAATTGTATTCTTTTATAGTGTATCTATACTACTATATTAAAATAATAGACTCGAATTTTTGGCCTTTAATACCGATAAATCGGAAGAGTACTGTCTTTTGTTTGATATATTTTAAACATAATTGGTACTTGAAGATTACCAATTTGTTTTTATTTTTTCTCAATTAAGCTTCGCTAATTAATAATCAATGAAAATTCCTCAAAAAATTCCGGAAATCATCTGGATTTTTTTGATTTTACAATCTTGCGCGTGCGCATTACATTCACGCTAAAACAATCTCCCTTGCAGAGTTGTTGTTCGTTTCTCTCTCATACACGAATGTATGAGCCGTTGGTGGAGAGTGTGTTCAAATCAGAGAAGACAAAAGTAAATACTAAGTAGATATATATTTGTTATTGTATAATTTCTATAATAAGAAATCAGTAATATATATGAACAGAATATATAGCAAATTTCCAATGAAAATTTACACGTATTTGTAATAGGGGTCGGAACCGGCGGGGGGGGGGGGGGGGGGCCAAGGGGGGCAACCCCTCCTTTTTTTTTGCAAAGATAGACATAATATAGGCATCGAAAATTGGGGCTTACCTTTTTTCGTTGGTTTAGCCCCCCCCCCAACTTTCAAATAGCCACCCCACTTTCAATTTGCTTCTGACGCCTATGATTGTATTATTGTAATCGTTTCTGAGTTTATATCCATACAAATGTGATATTGTGGCCACGTGGGTAATCATTCGCCATCTCGGAGACACATTTATTATATGTTATTTATATCTCTGACCATCTCAACGGAGGCAAAAAGCTCATGATCGTAGGAGCAACATTAATGTAACTACTCGATTTATTTTATTCGTCATTTCTTTTATGCTTTTTTGAGGGAAACTGAAAGGGGGGGGTGTTACAACTCCAGTTAGAATCACATCTTAGTGAAGTAGGCATTCTTTTTCTGCTAAAAATTACAATAATAACTACTATATAAAAATTATAGACTCGAATTTTTGGCCTTTAATACCGATAAATCGGAAGAATACTGTCTTTTGTTTTATATATTTTAAACATCATTGGTACTTGAAGATTACCAATTTTTTTTTATTTTTTCTCAATTAAGCTTCTATTTTTATTACTTTTTCTATGTACTAATTCAAGGATATTACATAAATTTTTATCAAAACAGACAGTCTTTTACAGACTATATACCTGTTTATTACCATTGTATATATAAAGTATATGTATTAGCCGTGCTTAACTCTTTTATTGTTGAGGTCATATTTTGAACAAGTTGAGACCTGCAGTGTTAAAATTGTTACAAAATTTTTTACACCTTTACTTTAATAACTGATTTTCTAAAAATACCAGCTTAGCACATTTCTTCATTTCATTTCTTCGCTTGATATGTATCAGCAGTGTGCTCAACTCTTTGCTGTTGTCATATTTTCAATGAACATCCATAATTTCTTTTATTAAATTTGTTTTGAAGGGTGAAATTTATGTAAGCTCCGGCGTGATTCGAACTCAAGACTTGATTTATAGCTAACTGGTGGTCAAACCCATTCTGCGCTACGCCGTTACGCAACAATTAAAAAAAAAACAAAACAAAACAAACACCAAAAAAAACAAAAAAAAAACAGAATTATATTCACATTCATTGTTTATTTAAAAAATACTTTACAATATGAATGTGTCAATGTATCTATTTTGTAAATGTCCGATATGCACATGGATGCATTCATAACAATGTCAACCCATGCAAGCACGGGTCAAAGTCTAGTAATTTATTTATTTTAATATTCTTTTAAGGGAGGGTAGGGGATTAGTTTGTAGGATGTCGTTTTTGTACATGTAGGTTGTAGTGTTTTGGTCGGGTGAAATTTCCAGTTTATGAAATCACCAATATTCACTGGACAAAAAATACAAGGTTCAATGAAATACATGACAGAAACAAACAAAAAACTTTTTTATTTTTAACTTGAAAAAAAAAAAGGCTATAAAAATGAGGAGACATTAACAGAAATATTCTTGATGCTTTCTTGAAAACACAAATTAGGTTCAGTAATCACCTATAACTAAAATACAATTTTCTTTTTACAAAACTTTGGCAATAAAAAGCTTGTAAGATGAACCAAACAAATCCATACAAAAGTGAGTACTTTTCAACTGTGAGCTCGTCTTTTAATAAAAACACATTTACTGGGGGTATTCACCTGTAACAATACAAATCCACACAGCTTATTATAATTCTAAGCAGGTCATGCAGGGCTTAATCACCTGTAAATGAAGTCAGTGAACTGATTCAAAATAATACTTTTAGTTAATAACATAAAGCACAAGGTTGTTCAACTAAGGTTTCACTCAGCCTTCACTCATATATGCACATTATATTTTGAACTCAACACTGAAGAAACTTGCACTCATATTTTTCAAAAGCTGTTGAGTGCACCTGATAATAATTTCTTTTGGTATTCACTAAGATTAAGGGACCCCACATTAAGAACACAGTTTTTTTTTTTAAATGTTGACTTGAGTAATAGGGACACAAGTTCATCATATAAATTTAATTCTTGAGGTATTTTATAAAGGTTCAAACAGTGATATGTTTTATTGAGACTTTTTCTTTTTTTAAATGACACAATCCTACTTCCCCATTTCTTAATTACTCCCTTCCCAAAAGTACGATGTCATTCACATGAATAAATTAGAACTATCTTTTATTCGCGATTCATTGGTCTGAAATCAATCCACAATGATTAATTTTCATGACTGAGGAAACCTTCTCTATAAATACAAAGCAAAATAAATGGTTCGCAGCAATTAATATTCGCGAGTTAAAGAAGCTCGTGAAACTCGCGAATATTTCTTGCATGCAAATAAAAGTTGGTTTACAGTATTATGTCTAATCATGATCTGAAGAAAATTTGATATGGTGAATAGAAAGATCAATAATTTTTATCCCAACATAAAATTAAAAATATGAGGTATATATGAAAATAATATTTACTGTCATGCCTATTTAATTCATATTAGAAAACATGATGAAGCGTTGCTTTTTAAATCAGAATATCACATTGTTTTCTGTGCTTGTAAAATAAAAATGCATCCGTCTACAAGAGTTATCTGTCAATCACAGGAGTTACCTGTCTTCAAAATATCTTTCAAGAGAAACAAAATTTTATGAAAAATTCTGCATCTGAAATTATTGTAACAATTAAAAGAAGTATATATTAAGAGATAGAAATATCTCAATTTTAACAGTTTATAGGAACTTAGTATAAATATTTTAGGTAAACTATTATAAGTAATCAATAAAAATTTTGGGAAGTCCAAGAGGCTTTACTCTGTCAAAAATTGCTCAATCGTACCCAAAACAGAACTTGACCTAGATATTCTTATGATAAATCTGTATACCAAATTTCATTTCAGTAAGTGCAACCTCTGCGAAAATGAACGAAAACTGCAATTGAAATTTTTTAAGTCCAAGGGGCATAACTCTGTCAAAAATTGCTCGCTCGTACCCAAATCAGAACCTGACCTAGATATTCTTATGATAAATCTGTATACCAAATTTCATTTCATATGTGCAACCTCTGCGAAGAAAATGAACGGAAACTACTGGTGGGCCGACAGACAACAGCAAAGCAATATGCCTTCCCTTCTTCGAAGGGGGCATAATAATTTGCTTGGAAAGTTATCTCTCTTGTCAGAGGAACATTACACCTTAATGCACAACAAACAAAATGGTAAGCCAGAGGTCACCTGTGTGATCAAGTGAATTTATAAACTCTGTATTGTGCAAAACCCAAATTTTCTATGTACACTTCTCCTTCCATATAAGTCTGTAATGGTTTACATTTAATCCACACACTTACTCTGTTGCATATTCCATTTTTGTCTGCAGGGCAACTGAGATCAGGGAGGCTACATTGACTCTGTCTCGCATTTTGAACTGCTTGTGTCCTTCTAGAGTCCTCACAAAAATCAGCAAAAACGTCTTATTGCTGATCAGCTGAGAAAACAACTTCAGACCTTTCTCTACATTGTCTCGCCTGGAATACTCCACCTAACACAAAACAAATATCTATAACTTGTTATTTCAGTAAAGCTGCGTCTAATTTAGAGGAGACAAAAAAGCCTTATTTTAAAGACTCAACCCCAGATGTTATGTGCAGCATCCTGAGTATGTCTTTACAGAAAATCAAGGACAAGCTCTGTAATTCCATGAAGCTAGACACAATTTACAGCTAATATGTTTAGGAAATATCCCACTATAATATGGCCTATTTGAACATTTGTATCAAAAATGTCCAGGTGACAGTGATTTTTAAACTTCTTAAAACATTACTTCACCATGAATTTTACAATGCATTTTGAAATAAAGTTCATAAACTTAAATGAAACTAGACATCACTGGGATGATGACTATCTCCAATGGCCCCAATTTTAGCAAAGGACATAAAGATAAAAGACCCTTTATTCATGTGCACTCTTTGGGGGAAGTTTGAGCCAGATGGGGCCAATGAGAGAAAAAAGCTTAAGAAAAAAAATTTACAGAGATTTGCTATAACCTTGACCTCTAATGTAAAAACTTGACCCAAAGACACTGCACACCTTCTATTCACAAGCACTCTATGGGTGAAAATTGAACAAATGGGCAAGGGGAGAGAAATATGTTTTTCACTGGGTGAAGTATGAGCCCAAGTGGGCCCAAGAGAAAGACTAGAAATATGTCCATAGGACATGAATGTCCCGCCAAGGGTATATTAGTAATGCAACATGAAAATTTGTATTAGTATATGAAATTTGATGAGAATATCTTGAATAGTTTCTTTAAAATTGAAATCTAAAAAGTTGGATATAGATGATAAATTCTCATCAAATCATGTATAAGTGCATAAGCTTACATAAATACATCTTAAATGGTTTCTTTAAAATTAATCAAAATGCAAATTTAAGAAAAGTGAGGTCAAGGTCACAGGAAAATTCAAGGTCAAACATTTTTGATGCAGTTGAATAGTTCTCACAAATACGTATCAGCATATTAAGTTTGATAAAAATATTTTGAATGGATTATTTAAAACTGAGCTAAACCCTTATTTAAAATAAATGAAGTTAAGGTCAAAGGAGAGGTCAAGGTCAAAAAATGTTGATGCATTTGAAAGGGATACATCAGTATGTATTAGCATTTGAAGTTTGATAAAAATATTATGTATGGTTTCTTTAAAACTGAGTTAAACACAAATTGAGAAAAGTGAGGTCAAGGTCAAAGGAAAGGTCATCAAAAAATATTGATGCACTTGAGTAACTTACATCAGTATGTCTCAGCATATGAAGTTTGACACTAATTTAAGAAAAGTGAGGTCAAGGTCAAAGGAAAGGTCAAAGTCAAAAAAATGTTGATGCAATTGAATAGCTCTCATTAGTATATATCAGCATATGAAGTTTGATAACACTATATTGAATGGTTTCTTTAAAACTGAGCTAAACACTTATTTAAGAAAAGTGAGGTCAAGGTCAAAGGAAAGGTCAGGGTCAAAAATGTTGATGCAGTTGCATATCTCTCATCAATATCTATCAGCATATGAAGTTTGATAAAAATATCTTGGACAGTTTCTTTGAAACTGAGCTTTGAACAGAGCTAAACACAGAGACAGACAGACGGAAGATGGACATGATAAACACTATATGCCCCGGCCATATTCATGGCGGGGTATAAAAATATGCTTTGGACAAGGATATTACACAGAGAGGTTCTTTGACCTTTGATCTAGAAGTCACTGCACACACTCTACCCATGGACACTCTAAGGGTGAAGGTTGAGGTAGTCTGAGCCAAGGGGAGGGAAAATATGCTCCAGACAGACAGACAGAATGATCATCATAGGACACATGAGAGTGGGGCCCTATCTCTGACTTATCAAAGAAAAATAATATATTAAACATTGAAAGAGGGTGGGCTGGGTTCAGAGCATATTTCAGAATGATGAGAGGTTATTGTCTTACCTCCAGATCTTTGATGACAGGGTGATTTGTGTCCCCATCCTGAGGAAACAAAACCCTCATACAGTAGGAACGATAGTCCCAGAAAGGAATAGCATTGTTACCAGACATGTAGTCATTCATCAGCTGATCAATGTCTGTCTGCAGAACCACAAAGGCTGAAATCAGAATTCCTCACTGTATTAGTGTCATTATTGCAAGCATTGGTAAGTTACATGGGAATCCACTAAACATTATCAAGACCATATATTACACATGAATTTATTTTTGAAAACTCAACTGAAGATGGGCATCAGAAACAGGACCTAGTTTTAATAAGAACAAGAGGCCCAAGGGCCTTAACGGTCACCTGGAAGTATAAAACAAAATTAACTGAAAGACGAAGCAATGTTGCCCAAAAATTTCAAACATAGGTAACCAAAGATTACAAAGCTCACCTCGACGAATGTTATCTATAAGTAAGGCAAATCTCGCATCATATTTCTTTCTAGTTAGTGTACATCCCAAGATCAATATCCATGAAAGTTTGGTTTAAGTAGGACTTATAGTTACTTGGAAAAAGACCTCCTCAAAAAACTTTTATTCTGTTTACTAATCAAGTAATTTTGGTCAGTTCCAACATCCAAAGCAAGTCTGGAAGTTTCCATCCTTAGATGCACCATCTATGCAAGTATAATCAAAACAGGCCATAATATAATATAACTACTCAAAAAAAATTACCCTGGTCACTCATCTAGAAAATGAAGGTCAGATTCAGAATACAAAGCAAGTCTGGAAGTGTCCATCCCTAGATACATCATCCATGCTAATTTGGTTAAAATATGGCTAAAATTCACTCATGTGGAAAATCTTGGTCAGATCTTAGCATCCGAAGCAGATTGGTTAGTGTACATCCCTAGATGCATCATCCATTAAAGTTTGGTCCAGGTAGGGCTTATAGTTACTTGCGAATGGACTTGTTCCAAAATCTTAACCTAGTCATTCATCTGGAAAATCTGGCTCAAATCCAGCATCTGAAGCAAGTGTGGTAGTGAACATCCCTGTATGCATCATCAAGTTTAGTCCAGGTAGGGCTTATAGTTACTTGGGAATGGACCTGCTCCAAAAACTTTAACCTGGTCACTCATCTGGAAAATCTAGGTCAGATCCAGCATCCCAAGCAAGTGTGGTAGTGTCCATCCCTAGATGCATCATCCATGCAAGTTTGGTCCAGGTAGGGCTTATAGTTACTTGGGAACTGGGATGCCGACGCCGGGAGTATAGCATAAGCTCATCTCAACTTCATTGAGGTGAGCTAAAAATCTGGTAAAAATACCCTTGCTTATTGTAACATGCTGGACCTGAGTGATCTCCTTTGGATCATACTTGGTTTTCCCAAGTCTTACAGGGATGATAATGAATGCAAAATATACAAATACAAAGTACACTTGCCTACTGTGTAAGGTATTCAATATACAGGTTGGGGGGCAACGTAAATTCCGCTATAATAGTGGTATATCACTATTATAGCGAGATTCCGCTATATTTTCAGCCGTAGTTACCCTCGATTTCATCAAACAACATGCTTGCTGTTTAAAGCGCAAGTCATGGTGGGTATAAAAATGGACAATAATTGATATCTTTACATGTTATGAATTTTATTAAATTTTCTGCCGATGCGTTTAATAATGCGAACACACTTTTGAAAACGGAAGTTACATTTTTAACATAGCAACCAGTGATTGCAGTAGTATTCAAGCATAACTAAGTCTTATTTTCTCTCATACATGTATACAAAGTGTTTCTTGTAATAACTTTCAACCCGGATAAGAAGAAGTATGTCGAATTTGCAGTAGAAATGATGATTTTTGACTGCATGGTTACCGGTATGGAGGCCCGTTGAAGCAAATGGAAAAAGCTCAATGCATGTACACTTATATCACTGATGTATCTAATTTAATTGTTTCTTTTAAATGCAATAAATCGTAAACAATCTGTAAAATGTCACTTCAGCAGGTAATCCCAAATATGATGTTTATATGATATTTGTCTTGGGAATGTTGAACAAAATATTGAAAAAAAATTACTTGTACCTTTTCTTTAATTTCTGCTTGATAACCTTGATGAAAAAAAAACTGTATACAATGACTATAAAGTATATAGTGTGGGGAATATTTGGCATAATTTCTCAGAAGAAATATTTGTGCTATCCAGGTATTGGTTGACCGAGGTCGAATGCCGAGATTACATTGTAACCAATACCTGACCAGGTTTGTATAGTCACAGGTAAACCGGATTTAAAAGGCAATAACCGTTTTATTAAATAATAAGAAATTTTACATTCTTGACACTTCAGTTCTTTTCTCCTACAAATGTAAACAATCATTACATATTGTGTAGTGTAAAAATGTAAAAAACGTATTATAATGATATTTCAACTTCACAACTGATTAACAGTGGAAAACAACATTCTAATAATTAAATACTCGACTTTTTAAATTAAATTTGAGGTGAACTCACTCTAAGGTACACATCAGGAAAGAGAGTCTAAACCAATCAGAGAGGATCAAAATTCCTGATTATTTAATAATATGTTTGATCCACGCAATTATGATGCACAAAAATAAAGATTGGTTATTTATTTTTCATATGAAACACGAAATATGGCCGTAGTTTCAAACAAAAAAAAATATGTTGAGAAATATTTATATCCACTGCAGATTTTCTTCTCTTTATATGAAAACCACTTTCATCATTCAGTGAATTTCGATTATTGCTGGGTTTTCAAGTCACCTGAAGATTTCTTTCGCAGTGTGCTTTTCAATCAGTGAAACTCACAATGACGTACATATAAATAATACAATATTTAACGTACTTAAACCTACTTTATATAATTATTTACATTGTATACAAATGAACATAAACAAATAATGTCTTTCTTTATTCATTAAAGGGAATAAACGGTTGCAGCTTTTGCAGAAAACTGCTTACGCAGGTTACTATCCTGTGCATTTTTCTGCAATAGTTGTAACATTTATTCCTGGACTAACAATCAAATAAAACAATTTATTTTTTAAATACTTGGTAAAATTTTCAAATTAAGAAACCGTTCCACTTTTTTTTTCAAATTTGATATTGTCATTCTGGTATAATTTCAATTAGGATTTCATAATCTTTTTTCAGCTCAGAAAGTTCTAGAATAAAATTTCATGTTATAAACAATAAATTTCAAGTATATAAAGTTTTCTTTATCTTGATAAGGCTAAATCGTTCAAACTCGTGGTTTCATCATGATCGAGACAATAAATATTATACTAGGAATTACCTGTAGAAGTGGCATCTTATAAATGTTGTGCGATTTATTACATTTAAGTAATACAAATCAGATACATCAGTGATATAAGTGTACATGCATTGAGCTTTTTCCATTTGCTTCAACGGGCCTCCATACCGGTAACCATGCGGTCAAAAATCATCATTTCTACTGCAAATTCGACATACTTCTTCTTATCCGGGTTGAAAGTTATTACAAGAAACACTTTGTATACATGTATGAGAGAAAATAAGACTTAGTTATGCTTGAATACTACTGCAATCACTGGTTGCTATGTTAAAAATGTAACTTCCGTTTTCAAAAGTGTGTTCGCATTATTAAACGCATCGGCAGAAAATTTAATAAAATTCATAACATGTAAAGATATCAATTATTGTCCATTTTTATACCCACCATGACTTGCGCTTTAAACAGCAAGCATGTTGTTTGATGAAATCGAGGGTAACTACGGCTGAAAATATAGCGGAATCTCACTATAATAGTGATATACCACTATTATAGCGGAATTTACGTTGCCCCCCCAACCTGATATATACAGACAGTTTTTGTCACTTGCCTAATGCTACAATTCAGTACACACAGACTTGGGTATACAACATGGCTGTTTTCCACTTGTCACTAATTACAATAAGTCACCCTGGCTCTCTGTGATTCTTTATTCACTTTAATAAAGTATAAAACAACATCCACTCTCTTGTCAACCATGACTCTTCTACCAGTGGCACTAACTTATACCACCGCAGTGTGCGCATACTGTGTACAATTACAACTTTTGCTAAATATATAAATAATCTTTATGTCAATCTTTTATATTGCTTTCCAGGCAAGAATCTGACTTTGAGCATACTTTGCTCATTTAAACCAAACACTCATTTTTATTTTGTTTCTATGTATATATAACATTCTTTCTTGTATTCTCATTCAATCAAATAACCTGTTAATAAAATTATATACAAGGATTTCTTGATTAACAATATTTAGCAAAGGGGAGTAACTCTCATTTGCTTCACATCACAATTGCGTATGCTGCCTCCTAGATATCCAGAAGCAAAGAAAAGGCACATTTACTTATAATTATATTTAAGGTATCCAATCCATAATAGCCTTAGATTCAATGAATCTGAATGCATAACAGATATATATTGGCTGAATACTCAGTACATGTAGACATAATCTTCATGTTTTAGTATCAATATGTAAAAGCAGATTGTGTCCTAATTTTTGACCTTGTCCTGTCCTTGAAGAGTTTTCCCCCTTTGCTTTTAATCAATAAAAATCAATTCTAGAAAAATCTATCTGGTAAAAAATTAGTTTTCAATCATTTTTCTATTCCTAATAATTAAATACATCTTTCCACCAAAGAATTTTTTGATATTCTTAGTATATAAATTTTTATTTTAAAAAATTTGCTTGTCCCCATAGACCTCAATGATACCTTAATACATGTAAATACATGTATTTACATTGATATTATTGCAAATTTGTTTGTTTGCTTAGTACTCAGGGGCAGAGGAGAGGTTTTCAAAACATTAATGCATTTTGCTAACTAATCAACAGAACCCCACCCAAGCTCAAGAACCCCTGACCCACGGGGCCATGAAATTCAAAATTTTGGAAGAGGCATCCTTTCTCATCATAACTATATATTTAGTTTGTTTAATTAATACCAAGGGGTAGAGGAGAAGATTTTTTAGAGCATTAATTAATTTTCAGTATATAATAAATAAGCCCTGCTCCCCCACATAGAACCCCCGACCCAGGGGCCATGAAATTCACAATTTTGGAAGAGGCACTCTTGCTCATCATTACTATGTACTTAGTTCATCAGCTTAATACCCAGGAGCAGAGAAGATTTTTTAAGCATTAATTTATTTTCAGTATATAATAAATAAGCCCCCCCCCCCCCCCAACACATGGAACCCCTGACCCAGGGGCCATGAAATTCACAATTTTGGAAGAGGCACTCTTGCTCATCATAACTATGTACTTAATTCATCGGCTTAATACCAAGGGGCAGAGCAGAAGATTTGCAAAGCATTAATTTATTTTCAGTATATAATAAATACCCCCCACATGGAACCCCTGACCCAGGGGCCATGAAATTTAAAATTTTGGAAGAGATATTCTTACTCATCATAACTATGTACTTAGTTCATCAGCTTAATACCCAGGAGCAAAGAAGATTTTCAAAGCATTAATTTATTTTCAGTATATAATAAATAAGCCCCCCCCCCCACCACCACCACCACATGGAACACCTGACCCAGGGGCCATGAAATTCACAATTTTGGAAGAGGCATTCTTGCTCATCATAACTATGTACTTAGTTCATCAGCTTAATACCCAGGAGCAGAGGAGAAGATTTTCAAAGAATTAATGCATTTTTACTATATAATCATTTATTTAGAGCCCCGCCCTAATACCAGAACTCCTGACCCTGGGGCCATGAAATTCACAATTTCGGAAGAGGCACTCTTGCTCATCATAACTATGTACTTAGTTCATCAGCTAAATACCTAGCAGCAGAGGAGAAGATTTTTAAAGAATTAATGCATTTTCACTATATAATCATTAGATCCCCACCCTAGCGCCAGAACCCCTGACCCTGGGGCCATGAATTTCACAATTTTGGTAGAGGGCTTAATGCTTATTACAATCATGCCAACAGTTTGACTGCTTGATGTTCAGGAGTAAAGAAGAAGATTTTTAAAGATTGCATTAATTTTGATGGTTTTAGCCCCACCCCTCAGGCCCCAGGGGGGCAGGGGCCATGAATTTCACAATCTTTACTCCTCTTCACCCATAGAATGCTATATACCAAAATTGGTTGAAATTGGTTTAGTGGTTCCAGAGAAGAAGCTAAAAATGTTCAAACGTTTACGACCGATTGACGACGAACGACGTACAACGAACGACGACAGACGAAAACAGATAGCAATAGGTCACCTGAGTGACTCGGGTGACCTAACAAGAGGCCCAAGGGCCTTAATGGTCACCTGAGTATAACACAACAATTTATAGGATCCATAGAGTATAAAATGAAAGGTGAAGCTTTGTTGCCCAAAAGCAAGAAAAAAAGGGTGATCAGGATCAACAAAATAATTAGTCTAGTGTTCATTAACAGTTCATAAATTAGGTTCTAATCTGTTCCCCATTTATCACTATCACCATACAGAATATTAACATACTATCAGTGCTTCTGTACTGTTTCAATTCCTTCTTGAAATCTCTTGCATTGGACTCTCTTGGTCTTTGATGAATATTGAATAAGACAAGTTATTTTTGTCTCATTTTTATTTATCTATCATTTATAAGTCTACCTGATCAATAAAACTATGAAAATACTTTTTGTATTATACAATAAAAATTCTTGCATAGTTCTCTTATTCTATTAACCTTTCAAGTACATTATTTACAGTGATTAATTATCAAAAGTAAATGGCAAAGGGGAACAACTCCTATCTGTAGAATACAAATTAAAAGAGTCCTGGCCAGGCCAGAACACTTGACCAAATGGCCCAGATGTTCAAAAATCTTTATTTAAACTTTTACTCTTTTTGCCTCTAATATGCCCAGGTGCAGAGAAGATTTTCAAAAAAATAATGCATTTTTACTACAGATTCACTATATTATCAATAGCCCCGTGCCCCCCCCCCCCCACCTCCCCAAGAAACACCAGAGCCTGTCACCCTGGGACCAGAAGTTTGCTCATCACAAGTAATCACTTTGTTTATCTGCTTAACACTAAAGAAGCAGACAGGGTTATTTAACAGAATTAATGCATTTTCACTATATTATCAAGAACCCCACCCTTACACGAGCACATCTGACCCAGGGTTCATGCAATTCACTACTATTGAAGAAGCACTCTTGCTCATCATAACTATACACTTAGCTTTTTTGCTTTTTAACCAGAAGCAGAAAAGAATATTTTCAAAGAAATTTTGCTTTTTCACTATCTAATCAATAGAACCCCCCCCCCTCTTTTCACCAGAATCCTTGACCCTGGAGCCAAGAAATTCAAAACTTTGGAAGAGGCAATCTTGCATATCATAACACTGTACTTAGTTTGTTTAAATAATACCCACGGGCAGAGAAGATTTTCAAAGAAATAATTCACCTTCACTATAGGATCTATATGCCCCCCTCCCCCAGGGCCCCCCTCCCCCAGGACCCTGGAGCCAAGAAATTCAAAATTTTGGAAGAGGCATCCTTGCTTATCATAACAATGTACTTAGTATGTTTAAATAATACCCATGAGCAGAGAAGAAGATTTTTAAAGCATTAATGCATTTTCACTATATAATAAATAGAGCCCCGCCCTAACACCAGAACCCCTGATCTAGGGGCCCTGAAATTCACAATTTTGGAAGATGCATCCTTGCTTATCATAACTATGTATTTAATTTGTTTAAATAATACCCAGGAGTAGAGAAGAAGATTTTCAAAGAAATAATGCACTTTCACTATATGATCTATATAGCCCCGCCCTAGCACCAGAACCTCTGACCCTGGGGCTATAAATTTCATGATTTTGGTAGAGTCACTCTTGCTTATCATATCTATGTATTTAATTTGTTTAAATAATACCCAGGAGTAGAGAAGAAGATTTTCAAAGAAATAATGCACTTTCACTAAATGATCTATATAGTTCCGCCCTAGCAACAGAACTCCTGACCCTGGGGCTATGAATTTCACAATTTTATTAGAGTCACTCTTGCTTATCATAACTATGTATATAATTTGTTTAAGTAATACCCAGAAGTAGAGAAGAAGATTTTCAAAGAAATAATGCACTTTCACTATATGATCTATATAGCCCCGCTCTAACACCAGAACCCCTGACCCTGGGGCTATGAATTTCACAATTTTGGTAGAGTCACCCTTGCTTATCATAACTATGTATTCAATTTGTTTCAATAATACCCAGAAGTAGAGAAGAAGATTTTCAAAGAAATAATGTGCTTTCACTATATGATCTATATAGCCCCGCCCTAGCACCAGAATCACGAATTTCACAGTTTTGGTAGAGGGCTCAATGCTTATTGCAATCATGCCAACAGTTTGACTGCTTGATGTCCAGGAGTAAAGAAGATTTTTAAAGATTGTATTAATTTTGGTGGTTTTAGCCCCACCCCTTGGGCCCCAGGGGGGCAGGGACCATGAAATTCACAAATTTTGTTCCCCTTCACACATAGATGCCACATGCTAAAATTGGCTGAAATTGGTTCAGCGGTTTCAGAGAAGAAGCTGAAAATGTTCAAATGTTAACACATGACGGATGACGGACAAAAACAGATAGCAATAGGTCACCTGAGTGACTCAGGTGACCTAAAAAAGTCCTCTACTTACCTAATTAGTATAACATACTAACACACTATATTATCTAAAACTTATCACAACAAGGAAATCACAGCCTTTTATACCGTGTCTGCAAGATTGTCACCGTCTTGACCACAATATTGGTGTGAGCATACATAGGTGGCAGTTATCAATATATACGAGTTTTTTTTTCATGAGATCCAATTGGACAGTGTTTATATTGCTTGACCTTTGCTACAGTCACTAACAATATCTTCTTTTGGGACGTTCTTTGACTCTATATTTGAGGTAACGAAAATCTCACATAAATTTATGATCCATAAGATAACAGAATGGTCATTCTATAAATAGCTGTTCATCTAACTTTATGTTGATGCAGATTAAGTGTAATCTGGTAACTTTGCCAACATATAGACTTGAACCTTATCAAATAATCATCAACCAATCCCTGCTTGCTGAGTATTCCTTAATACCTCTCGAATGTCCATGCCAAATTATACCCTCCCATTCCATTGTCTACCATTAAATGTTTTGACTGTAACAGATGGAAATGACATAAGCTGCATATTTCCAATTTTGCCAGTTAATGTTCCGCGGTCTTATGATTAATCATGACATTGCTTTCCATAATAATAATAAATTCAATTTTTTTCCCATGTTTTCCTTTTGTAAACCCCCACAGAAAGCTTTCACATAAGTTTCATTTTTTCTGGCCCAATAGTTCTTGAGAAGGTTTCTTAAATTACCCCACCCAATTTTCACTATTTCTTAATTATCTCCCCTTGGAAGAGGGTGTGGCTCTTCATTTGAAGAAACATTAATCCCCTTTACTCAAGGATATTCTGTGCCAAGTTTGGTTGAAATCATCCCAGTGGTTCTGGAGAAGATGATGAAAATGTGAAAAGTTTGGATGACAATGCCAACAGACAATGGACAAATTTCGATCAGAAAAGCTTACTTGAGCATTCGGCTCAGGTAAGCTAAAAACTTATCTAGTAGCTGGAGAAAATGTAGTGATTCATGTATTTAAATGGTTGGACAGGTGATTTCCAATTCTAATGTAAACCTGTGCCCTACCTTCCTTACACTCCTTCGCTACTTTAGACTCCAAGTTGTCCATTTGTATCTGCATCTTTCTCATCATGCTGTTGTTCTTCTTGCTCTTCATTCTGTACATGATGATGACGACGATGACAGACAGAATGAGGACCCCACCTCCCACACTTATAAGAATGATGTACTCCAGGGGTAAAGCCAAATCTGTCTCCTCATACTTCAAGTAACCCACAAAGAAGGTCAGGTTTTTTCCAATTGTAACCTACAAATAAAAATATAAGGTTTGGTTACCATTTTTTATGCAAAGATGATATACATACATGTACATTATTTTGTTTAGAAAAACTAAATTATTCGAAAGTACAAGATAGGCTAAGACCTCTTTTTGGCCCCTGGTTTGTGGTGTCTCTACAATGCAATAGTTCATCATTAAGAACTTGTTGCAATCCCCCTTACTAAATGTGTATTGATTTTAAGTTAGGGGGTACACAAAGGTCAAAGGAAGGGGTCACAAAATATGTCAATATCCAAACTTCTCATTTATATGCAAATTTCATCAATTTTATAACACATTTTTAAAATGTATCAGAAAACAGAGCATAAGCTTGCCTATTTACCAAATTTATATTTTTCATGCACTAGTTTCAGATGTATCTTGTATATGAAATATGGAAATAACAAACAGTAATCAAGCTAAAAGTCCATTAAAACAATACAAATCGGTACAAGAGCATACAGTGACCTAGCACTTAAAATATCAGAGGTGGGATCAGGTGCCATGGAGGAGTAAGCATCCCCTGTTGACCAGTCACACCTGCTGTGTGCTTCTTGTCATGATCAGGTAAATGGAAAAATCCATAGACAATTCAGTGTGTAAATAATGGCCTTACTAACAATTAGTACAAAAATGTCAGTCAGCATTCGACTTAATGATAGATTGTATTTGCTGACAAGGTCATTGTATCAACCATAGAACTTGCGAAATGTTGACTTCAAACGAGACTGTTGATATCCTTGTTTCATCAACTTGTTTGTCAATAGCTTGCCTCATTTTAGAAACTGTTTGTATGTAGAGCATGCTCTTGCGTATCAAATCAACTGGGAGACAAACTCCATATGCAGGTGACAAGGGTATAAAAATATCCAGTAGGAAAGCTTGTTCTTTATATTTCCTGAAGTGAAAAGTATCTCAAATGTGGCAAAATTCCATCAGAATTGAGAAATCTGGTAAAAGATCCTACTTTGGCACACCCTCTTATGACCTCTTTGAATCAAAATTAGTGCTGGTTTTAAAACAAGCAACATGTAAAGTTCTTAACTGCAAACTATCACAATTTTAACTGTGTTCTGATTTTTACATCAAATAAGGAACCAAATTCAGCCATAACCATACCTCGACCTTTATAATATCTCATAAAGAGACTCTCTGATGTACACAACATACAACTATTATAAAAGGTACACTTTTTGTGAAACACACGCAAGATTCTGCTAAGAAAAAAAAAACAAGAACAAAGAATCTAAGAATTGAAGATAACAATATTTTTTTTGCAATATTTTCAATGTTATTGCACACCCCTAACATGTATAGGTCACCCACGTGACGCAGTGGTTAGAGCGTTCGCTCTGGAGTCACGGAGTAAGGAGTTGATCCTTACGTTGAGGGTTCGAATCCCACTGTGGGACTGGTCGTTCAGATGAGACCATATAAACCAAGGTCCCGTGTCGCAGTAGGTGCTGGCATAAAAAAGATCCCTCATTGCTAAATGGCCCTGAGTGCCGAGTATAGGTCAAAATTTGCAGCTCTCCACCGGCAAGTGGTGGCGTCTCCATACGAGTGAAAAATTCTCAAGAAGGACATTAAACAACAAACAAACAAACATTGTATAGATGTAAAAGGTTCAAAGTATGCCAAGTGGGAAGCATTAACATGCAGATGAGGAATTTAAAGATACCTATATTACTCTGACCTTTCAAATTATTATCTTAAGATCAATGCACACTCTGTATACATGTACACACACTTTATAAGTGCAGCAACGGAATGCTTGGGAAGTATACCTCAAACTACAAATTTGCACAAAGTACATGACTTTGAAATTCTAATTTGAGACCTTTGTCAGTCAGGGTGCACCTTTTCAATAAGGAGATTGATTCAAAGGGTTAAGTATAAAGTCAGCTAGTGAAAGCAATGGATAAGTTCAGTGAAACTTGGCCAAGACTATGGAAAAAAAATTTACTTCAAACATGAAATTCATCTTAATATGTGAAGTATGAGGGACACTGGGGTTACAGTGAGAGAAAAAAAACAGTCTGGTCAAGAAACTTGAATGATTACTATGTCTGACTTACAACTTAAAAAAATTGTTCAGGGTCATTACATACCTTTTCAATGAAAAATTTACAACATGAATGAAATTGAGTCAAAGAGAGAAAATAAACTTTTACAATTATTAAGTACCAAGTATGTACTGTGTTATATGCCTGTTTTAACCTATATAGATATTGCCTTTATCTTTCCATTGTATATACTGATCCCTGTATGTGGAAGTAAACGAGGTTCTATGATCAACCTAACCCCACACATCTCTATATATTGATACTTACTTCCACTTCTGGATACTGGCCCCCCTTCATTGGAGTGGGGCGAGCCTTTGGTGGACGACAGGTTAATTGTCTGCCAGTGGATGTTATATTACATTCACTTTTACCTATTTTTATCACAACATCATCCTTTTCCAATCGAAGCTGATCAAGGTTGATTCCCTGTAACATTCATTAAATACATGTATTAAGATTGTATGTATTACAATTAAAGTAACTAAAGTTTTCAGGGTGAACATTCAAGTTTCATTTTTTGAAAATGGACACAGTAAATTCAATATCATTCAATAAAAAAAATAAAGGAAAAGATGTGTTTGTTAAACACAGTTGCCCTAAGTGTGGCCAAGCTGTGAGAAAAAGTTGAACATAGTAATTACGTGATTAGAAGATTTCCATAGAAATGTTGCTATACACAATGATACCATGTCTATGTAGTCAATCCATTACTTTATCAACCTCAACATATTTATCATAGACAGACAAACACAAGGTCTCTGATCTGAGAACATTTGAAAGGGCATTAACAGTTTACCAACTACAAGTCTAAAGTTCAATAGATAATATTAAATTTTTTGCACCTAGAAGGACAGAGATTGACAGGACAAAAACATTATGCTCTTGATCTTAAGGAGCATAATAACAGATGTTATATGTATACTACTAAACAGAGTACTCTGTGAGTTCATTGGAGTCCTTTACAGTGCCACCTGGCTTTACTACCCTCCATTATATTGCCCCCTTACTTTTACCCCCCAAAAACTCTCCAAAAACAGATATCCCCATGTTAATATACCCATTTTACTGCCATCAGCCAAACACAGTAACACTGCTAATTAGAAATCACACCTGAACTAGGACTGTGGTGTGGTGATCAAAGTATGAGTGGCTGGACAAGGAATGCCACAAAATTCAATCAGAAAAGTTTACTTGAAGTAAACAAGATATGTGCAAGTTCTTCTCATTAAAGTTTGCCCTAAAACATCTTTATAAAACTTACACTTATTGTTAAAAATTCATTGCTCTTCCACTGGAATGACTTTATTTTGTCATTAGGAAAAACACTGATATCTGGATCAGGGCAAATTTGAAAGAATTCATTGTGTGAGGCACTGAAATTGCGTATATTTTGGACATTGTCAATGATGAATCCAAAGGCCAAGCCCTGCTGGTCTTGTGAATGAGGTTTCTTAGTGATCAATGCTGGTTCCACTTGTGGGGTACTGCATTCCATTGTGACATCATCACGAACTTGACATTCCTACAATAGTGTTTCAGGAATTTAGACAAGGACACAAATATTACCTATACTACTATCAAGTTTCTTTTTAGCTACTTTCTTGTCAATTTTTGTTATCTGAATATTTGGCCTCATTCTTAAATTGCATAATTCAAAAATGCCTACTGGGTGCAGCATGCTGAAGTAAAAGCTTACTTTGTGTTATGTCATAATTGTGAATCAATCGACGTTCTAAAAGAAAAAGTTGGTTCTTCATATGCCCAAAATTTAAGTAAGACCAAAGTTTACAAAACTCATTTAATTTTTAAACAGGAGGTCAATGAGCCATAATGCTCATTCTGAGTAACTATAGCGTTTCTTGTTCTTCAGCAGCAAATTCTTTTTCCTATATATTCCTATGTAAAACTTTGATTGCCCAATGTAGCCTATCCCTGGGGGTCATGATTTTAACAAATTTGAATCTACCTTACCTGATGATGCTTCCAAATAAATCTGACTAATCATGGCTTTTCTGTTGAGAAGAAGATTTGAAAGATTTTCCCTATGTATTCCTATGTAAAACTTTGATTACCCATAGTGGCCCCACCCTCCACTGGAGTCATGATTTGAACAAAATTGAATTTTCACTATGTCAGGAAGCCTTCACAGAAGTCTAACCTTTTTTGGCACAGTGATTCTTGAGAAGATTTTTTAAATGACCCAACCCAATTTTTACTATTTCTTAATTATCTCCCCCTTTTAAGAGGGTGGCCCTTCATATGAACAAAACTGAATCCCCTTCACCAACAAATACTCTGTGCCAAGTTTGGTTAAAATTGGTCCAGTGATTCTGGAGGAGAAGGTGAAATCAAAAGTTTATGACGACAATAAAAACAGACAAATTTTGATCAGAAAAGCTCACTTGAGCCTTTAACTCAAGTGAGCTAAAATTTATAATCTACCTAATTGTTCTGTTGACATATAAATCTGAGAGAAGTAAAATACAGTGACTTACTCCATAGTAGGGACTCTTGAGTGGATCAGGACTGTAGAAGACCATTTTAGGCGAAGAATTCTGGATGGGCAGGAAACCATTGCCTTTGACCAGGACTTTCAATCCTCCACTAGATTTTTCAATATCAATATTACATTTAATATCTTTCAATGATAGACTAAGAAAGAGAATGTAATTTACAAACCCTTTGTATGAAATCATACTCACCTTAGCAACCTACTGTATTAAACAATATCCTGTCATACATGTATTTCAAAAATCTTTTCTGCATGTATATGAACTAAAATTTCTCAGGATGATTTTTTTGATTATTTTTATAATACTTCTACTGATTTTTTCCCTATATAACATAAGATCGTTAGATATGACCAATTCCCTGGAAATCATTAAGAATGGACTAATCCCTGTATGTTAGTCAAGAGACCTAGTCCCTGCTTCGAAAGCTAATTCCCGGTTATCCGTAATCCTCTATATTTTACTTTTACATTGGTATGATACGTGAATTGACTAATCCCCGTGTGTTAGTTCAGTGAGCTAATCCCTGCTTTGAAATCACGCTATCTGAATCCTCTAAATTTTACTTTTGTATCGGTATAATAAAACAGTTAAAAGTATATCATTGCGGGAGTTAGCAAGATTCCAGTTCCCCTCAACCAGGACTATTTCCCTCGACTTCGCTTCGCCTCTGGAAATAGTCCTGGACTTGGGGAACTGGAATCTTGCTAACTCCCTCAATGATATACTTTAACTGTATAATAGCCATTACAGTAGAGAAGTCACCAGTGCCTGTATTTAAATGACCCCTCATCATAGGCTACATTTACATGCTCTGGTTGTGCAAACACACAAATCAGATACTCTACTTACAACTTATGTTAACAGTTTCTTTAAGTCAATTATATCTGTTAAATAAGCTCTTAATATTGTGGAGTATTGTTAAGCTGGACACCATTAGTCTGGACACATCACCTTCCAGATGAAATTTGTGAGAAACAATTCATATTTAGTTTATTTAATTTTCAGATAAAATAACTAGCCTGTCTGGTCATAAGACTTACCTGACAATGGAGACTTTCCTGTCCACCTCTGTAACATTAGGATCCTCCACATATTTGTAGACAAGATCACTCTTAACCAGCTGGTTATCAAACATCATGTATAACTCCTCTGTAACCAGTGTCTTATTGGCTCGAGCTGTTTCACAGGTAACCCTTGATCTTGTAATGCTATAATTAGACCATGAGAATAAAATACCTTGATCTGTTAAAATATAAATTAACCACTGTGACAGTCTTTAGTTAATGTTTAATTAAATGTGTACCTTTGATTATCAAGTCTGCATTCATATTCAGTGCGACCAAAATATGCCTTTCTTTCAGTCCCACAATCTAAATTTTTTCCAAATATAGTGACCTGAGTTCCACCTGACTTTGGACCTTGGGCAGGTGTGATATCTGTAATTTCTGGGTCCTGGAAAAAATACAAATATTATTTCTTTTGTTTGGTCACCCTACTTTTCAAAGATTTTTCAAAACTCTTAGTATGCTTTTCCACGAATATATGAACATGGCTTCTCCTCAAATCGATTAACAAATGGTTACCTGTTTTTTTCATAAAATTCTTTTTTAATGATGTTTTAGCTAGTGATTGGTCTTCAAATGATGTTTTACATTTTAAAGATTTATCCTGATCAAAATCATACTTGGTAAGCAGGGAAAAAGAAAGGGAAAAAGTAAAAAAAAAAAAAAAAGTGAGAAAAAGTATATGTTCTCTTGCAGAAAAGCATGATTTTTTTTCCACATTATATATACTATTCAGTGTTCATGACCTTTGGGCTTTTGGTCTGAGAATCAACAGATTTCTTCCTTTGGGAACCATGCATTTCAGTAGAAAGTATGAGACTGAAAAGTCAAGCTCCTTCAATTTTCATCGTCATTTCTATTTCTATATTTCAGTATGCCATCAAGACCAAAACAGGTCAATTATTGATCAGTGCAGCAGATGACCTTTCCTACATCTTGTGGATCCACAAAGAATTCATTCAATTTTAAATTCACTCAAAATACACCACTGTTTGATTTCAGTTGTATGTATTATTAGAGCATCACAATATTTACTTATTGTAGGATGACATTCTTATTTTTGGCAGCTTACAGTATTACATAATGTCCTAAGGGTTATTATAAATTCTTTTTTTTAATTTATAGCACTGCAAGTTAAATCATCCAATTTAAATAAAAAATGTTCCATAAAACTGTTAATTTCAATGTCAACTTCATTTGATCTTCAAGTCATACAGCTGGAGTGTATGGATTTCATGAGAGTACTTACCATGTAGGTAAAGTGTTGTTTGGACACAGCTGTTAGTTTAGAGTACTTACCATGTAGTTAAAGTGTTGTTTGGACACAGCTGTTGGTTTAGAGTACTTACCATGTAGGTAGAGAGTTGATTGGACACAGCTGTTAGTTTAGAGTACTTACCACATAGGTAAAGTGTTGTTTGGACACAGCTGTTAGTTTTAATGCTACAGTTACTCTCACTTTGTCTGATCTCTCTTCCTTCCCAATAAATCGACCAGTTGTACAAACAATTCTGTCCAAACAGAAAACATTGTTACATATATCTAAATCTGTCCTTTACTGAAATCTTTGTTTAAAGAAGGGATTAGACAAGACTTACTTCTTGGATTCCACATATTCTTTACGTATAGGAGAGCACTGAACTCCTGCTATGTCCACATTGCTGACAATGTCTTCGTAGGATTTTCCCAGATCTCTCCCCTCTATAGTCAGTAGAGTTCCGCCTTCTTTAGGGCCAGTAAGTGGATAAATCTGAAAAAAGTTGTACAGCATCTTACAATCTCATAATCTTTCACAGCATAACATTTTAACTGTTAGGTTAGGGTTTGGCACTCATTAATACATTGCAAATGGAGAAATGGTGGTAATGGACATCAGCCAAGATATGATTCACTTTTCCATGCATCTCACTGAGAAATTACCTTGTTTTATGACAATACCACCATTTTTGATTTGCACCTTTTTATTTTACAGTCATCTAAATGTTTGTAAATGTCTCATACATTGATAAGCTCTTGCTTGACTTGTATGCGATCTAAATTTTAAGATCCATCGTTCAGCTGAGAAAAATCAGGAAAACAATACTGGGACAAAGACATAATTTTTATGATTGGTGAAAATATGGGTTGGTGAAAATCGTTAACAAAAAGAAAAAAAAACCATTGGCATAAATGAGTTTCTGTGGAAGTTCCACTGAATTTCATTCAAGGGTTAAAAAGGAGATGCATTAACAAATGGGTATCCCTTTCTCAAGTATAATGACAAAATATGGGAATCCCCAAATATCTGATACTGTAACAGTCTCAGTAGATTTCATTCTCTGATATAGGAGGAGATTTGGATAAGAGTTGGGTACCCCCAATACTAAAGAAAGACTGGCAGTATCCATGTTTTGCTATGGCAAACCCCAATTATCTCTCTCAAAAAATAAATAAATAAATAAATAAAAATAAGGGTGCACAATGGCACTATGGAAGAAAGATTCTGTAAAAGTCTTATTAAATTTTATTCAGTGGTATAGGAGGAATTCTGGATAAGAATTGGGTACCCCAAGTGTTATGGACATACAAATTCTGAAGTTTTTTTTTTAATGATTTTTATGACCTTATAATTTCACAATTTTGATGGAGTGTTAACTGTTTATTATTATCAAAAAATAGTTTGCCTGCTGAATGTCCATCAGTAGAGAAGATTTATCAAATATGTGTATGTATTACCATCTCAACCACATCCTAGGTCCTGAACCATTGTTTCAGGTGCCAAAAAGTTTCTCAATTTTTGTAAATTCATTGAAAATTCATTATAATCATGAAAACATTTTGCCACTCTGATGTCCAGGAGTAAAGATTTTCTTAGATATAATATGAGATTTAATGCATATAAGACAAAATGCATTTCGAACATATTACCAACTAAGCCCTGCCCTCTGACCTGAACCTAAACTGAGAAGTCATGAATTTCACAGTAAATTGGTAGTAAACTGGTTACTCTATTCCTATCAACACTTTGAATGCCTGATGTCCAGGAGTAAAAAAGAAGACTTTGGAAAATTTAATTTAGTTTGAAGGTTTTTGCCACCTCTCTAAGGCCCCATGGAAGCACAGACCATAATTTTCCAACTGTTTTCCCCATTTAAATGCTACAAACCATAATAGTTTCAAATTGGTTCAGCTGTTCATAAGCATCTCAGGTGACCTAACACCATGTGTCAAATAGGGAACCAAGAGAAAACTGAAGAGTTATGATTACAAGAGGCCCAAGGGCCTTAACGGTCACCTGAGTATAATACAACAATTTAGAGGATCCATAGAGTATAAAATGAACTCAAAGGTGAAGCTTTGTTGCCCAAAAGCAAGAAAAATAGAGTGATCAGGATCAAAAAAATAATTAGTCTAGCATTCATTCACAGTTCATAAATTAGGTTCTAATCTTTTCCTCATTTAACACTTTCACCATACAGTAAATTAACAAAATATCACTGCTTCTGTACCATCTTAATTCCTTGTTGAAATCTCTTACATTGGCCTCTCTTGATCTTTGATGAACATTTAATAAGACAAGTTATTTTTGTCTCATTTTTATTTATCTATTACTTACAAGTCTACCTGATCATTAAAACTATGAAAGTACTTTTTGTATTATACAATAAAAATTCTTGCATAATTTTCTTATTCTATTAACCTTTCAAGTACATTATTTACAGTGATTAATTATCAAAAGTAAATGGCAAAGGGGAATAACTGAATAACTCCTCTCAGTAGATTACAAATTACTAGCTAGGACCAGAACACTTGACTAAATGGTCCAGCTGTTCAAATATCTGGTAAAAATACCCTTCCTTATTAAAACTTTTACTCTTTTTGCCTCTGATATGCCCAGGTGGAGAGAAGATTTTTAAAGAAATAATGCATTTTTACTACAGATTCACTATATTATCAATAGAACCCCCCCCCCCCCCCCACCTTTCATCGAGAAACATCAGAGCCTCTCACCCTGGGACCAGAAGTTTGCACATCATAAGTAATCACTTTGTTTATCTGCTTAACACTGAGGAGCAGACAGGATTATTTAATAGAAATAATGCATTTTCACTATATTATCAAGAGCCCCACCCTTGCACCAGCACATCTGACCCAGGGGTCATGCAATTCACTACTCTGGAAGAAGCACTCTTGCTCATTATAACTATACACTAGCTTCTTTGCTTTTTAACCAGAAGCAGAAAAGAATGTTTTCAGAAAAAAATTGATTTTTCACTATATAATCAATAGAGTCGCCCCCCCCCCCCTTTTCACCAGAACCCTTGACCCTGGGGCCATGAAATTCACAAGTTTGGAAGAGGCATCCTTGCATATCATAACAATGTACTTAGTTTGTTTAAATAATACCCAGGGGCAGAGAAGAAGAGTTTTAAAGAAATAATTCACCTTCACTATAGGATCTATATGGCCCCACCCTAGCACCAGAACCCCTGTCCCTGGGGCCATGAATTTCACAATTTTGGAAGAGGCATCCTTGCTTATCATAACAATGTACTTAATTTGTTTAAATAATACCAAGGAGCAGAGAAGAAGATTTTTAAAGCATTAATGCATTTTCACTATATAATAAATAGAGCCCCACCCTAACACCAGAACCCCTGATCCTGGGGCCATGAAATTCACAAGTTTGGAAGAGGCATCCTTGCTTATCATAACTATGTATTTAATTTGTTTCAATAATACCCAGGAGTAGAGAAGAAGATTTTCAAAGAAAGAATGCACTTTCACTATATGATCTATATAGCCCCGCCCTAGCACCAGAACCCCTGACACTGGGGCCATGAATTTCACAATTTTGGTAGAGTCACTCTTGCTTATCATAACTATGTATTCAATTTGTTTCAATAGTACCCAGGAGTAGAGAAGAAGATTTTCAAAGAAATAATGCACTTTCACTATATGATCTATATAGCCCCGCCCTAGCACCAGAACCCTTGACCCTGGGGCCATGAATTTCACAATTTTGGTAGAGTCACCCTTGCTTATCATAACTATATATTTCCTTTGTTTCAATAATACCCAGGAGTAGAGAAGAAGATTTTCAAAGAAATAATGCACTTTCACTATATGATCTGTATAGCCCCGCCCTAGCACCAGAACCCCTGACCCTGGTGCCATGAATTTCACAATTTTGGTAGAGTCACTCTTGCTTATCATAACTATGTATTTCATTTGTTTCAATAATACCCAGGAGCTGAGAAGAAGATTTTCAAAGAAATAATGCACTTTCACTATATGATCTATATAGCCCCGCCCTAGCACCAGAACCCCTGACCCTGGGGCCATGAATTTCACAATTTTGGTAGAGTCACTCTTGCTTATCATAACTATGTATTCAATTTGTTTCAATAATACCCAGGAGCTGAGAAAAAGATTTTCAAAGAAATAATGCACTTTCACTATATGATCTATATAGCCCCGCCCTAGCACCAGAACCCCTGACCCAGGGGCCATGAATTTCACAATTTAGGTAGAGGGCTCAATGCTTATTACAATCATGTCAACAGTTTGACTGCTTGATGTCCAGGAGTAAAGAAGAAGATTTTTATAGATTGCATTAATTTTGGTGGTTTTAGCCCCACCCCTCAGGCCCCAGGGGGGCAGGGACCATGAAATTCACAATTTTTGTCCCCCTTCACCCATAGATGCCATATGCCAAAATTGGTTGAAATTGGTTGAGCGGTTTCAGAGAAGAAGCTGAAAATGTTTAAATGTTAACGCACGACGCACGATGGACGACGACGGACAAAAACGGATAGCAATAGGTCACCTGAGTGACTCAGGTGACCTAAAAAGGAGATAAGTGAAAGTGATACCATTACAACTTTAAAAAAATTCTCAATACATTGTCTGGAGAAGTAGAGGTGAAATTGCAAATAGTTACCAAGATGGAAAAGTGGAAATAAATGAATACAGGTGTTCAGTAAAAGTAACCACCATAGTATTTTTGTAATCATACTAATTACTCAGTTTAAGCTTGTGTACCATTGTATGACATACCCTTGTTATAATGGGGTTTGGACAGTTGGAGGTGTTTGGTAACCAGCTGCTATTTGGAGACACACACGATGACTGTAAGCTGCACTGATTCGTCTTTTTGCACCATCCACAAGTGTACTCTTCTTTCTGAGTTAGGCATTCTCCACAGGTATCAGCCATATTCTCACATTTGTACATGATAACTGAAATTCAAAATAGAGTTTTTTATTTCCAAAAAAAAAAAATGCCAACATTTTAACAAATCCTAGTTTTATAATGAAATGCTTGGATCAATTTCTACCTCAAAGTTTTTATGAATATGAATCTGTATTACTATGAAATAGTTTGCAGAGTTTTTCCATGAATCTTGACTTGTTTTTGAAAACATTTATCAAATCTTTTTAGTCCTTCTTTTGAATATTTTTTCTTCCATTTTTCAATTAAAACTAGAAATATGTCCATAGGACATGAATGCCCCACCGAGGGTATATTAGTAATGCAACATTTTAACACAAATTGAGAAAAGTGAGGTCAAGGTCAAAGGAAAGGTCAAGGTGAAAAAATATTGATACAGTTGAATAGCTTACATCAGTAAGTATCAGCATATGAAGTTTGACACTAATTTAAGAAAAGTGAGGTCAAAAGGTCAAAGGAAGGGTCAAGGTAAAAAATTGCTGATGCAGTTGAAAAGATTACATCAGTATGTATTAGCATATGAAGTTTGATAAAAATATTATGAATGGTTTCTTTAACACTGAGCTAAACTGAGCTAAACACTAATTTAAGAAAAGTGAGGTCAAGGTCAAAGGAAAGGTCAAGGTAAAAAAATATTGATGCAGTTGAATAGCTCTCATCAGTATGTATCAACATATGAAGTTTGACACTAATTTAAGTATAAGGTCAAGGTCAAAGGAAAGGTCAAGGTAAAAAAAATGTTACCTATATAGTGGAAATGAACTCTGTAGGTTCAAATAAATATACGTCAAGGTTATATCAATAATCTTGACCATTTGTCATTTGCATTTGATCAACTAAACATAACTTATTAGGGTATCATCTTTTATGTAGTAAATTTGAAGACCGATGCACAAAAAATACTAGACATCTGACTTTAACATCAGAATCTACAGCTGCATGCAGTCTTTCTCTCTTCCTCAAATGTAAGAGAAAATTTTAAAATTATACTACAGTCAAACCTTGTTATCTTGAACTCAAAGGGACCAGGAAAAAATTGAGAGATATCTGAGGATTTGAGATATATGTAAAGAATAATTGGTTAGGACATCCAAATCACTTTAACTTTCCATGGTATTCGAGATATCAGTATTCAAAATACAAAGTTTAACTGTATTTCATAGTAATCTTCCATTTTAAGTGGATATGACCCTTCATTATTTCTTTATTCATGAATTTTTTTGTGAGAGGAAAGAGTTTCTCTATCCAGTTGCAGTTGTTAGGTAAAGTTTAGGCCCTGCATTTTCTAGAAGGCTTGGTTTTTGAGACAGTGCTTTTTCGATCAGTATTAGTCAGCTTTCTAGAAATGTACATCCCCTAGGTTGATACTGGTCAAGTAATTCAGGGAAATATTTGAAAATGTAAAGACTGCAGGAATGATAGAAGGATGATAGGAATGATAGAAGGATGATGGTGAACAGATACAGGTAAATCACTCGTAAAGAGGAGCCACGGAATCAGGACATGCAAGATACCAGGCAGTAAACAAATATTTATATTGAAGCTTACCTTGTACATTATGGGGATTGTCCAAAGGCTTGGGATACTTGTCACCCCACAGAATCTTCATTGGCACATTGTAACTCTCTGAATCCCCTGGATAAAAAAACTTTCAAAAAAAAAAACCCACAGATTAATAGTTATCTTAAGACAATGCTTTTGGAGGTAAACCTTAGTGCTCACATGGAATACACAGTAACAATATGCTTACCCTGGTCTTTTTACATCTGATCATCACAACCACTGGCATGACAAACACTTCAGCAATCTCTCCCTGGGGCTCTGTCTGGGAGTTGAATGCAAAAGCACACTTGATGGGCCTCTGATAAGACTGTAAATACAAATCAAATTTTCAGAAGTTATATCTTTCAAATTTATCTTTTCTCGTCAAACAATTCATGCATTGATTCACTATAATCAATTTTTTTTCATATCAAGGTATGGAAATCACAGATGAACATACAAACTGAACTCCAATACACTGTAAACAAGCTGACAAAATGAAAGTCTTGCTACACTTTATTCTTTTTCCTCCAATAACCTGACTTTTAAATAATCCTGGGCCAGGTTTATGATATCCATAAAACCTGTGTCAGCTCCTGACACTAGCAGCTGACAAAGTGTCTTTTTTTAACAAAGTGCATATTTTTCTGTCAGTGATTTTGAACTTGCTAAAATGACTTGTCATGGTCACAGAACTTCCCCAGATCATAAAGGGAGGTCAACATTAAAGCTACATTGCAAAAAATTTTAGCTCATTACCGCTACTTTTCTTTGAAATTTCGGGTGATCATTACCACTACATTTTATCAAAAAGACTATTGCCGATTACCTTACTTTATGTGCAGTATAATACACCTGCTGATGGTTACCTTTAACTTGATTAAATTTAGAGTGATTGTCTTCTCTATTCCTGATGGCACCAATATGTTCTGCTGTTTGCTGGGGTCTATGCTGGGACAAAAGTTTGGTCCACTTTCATGAGGTATAGAAATTCCAGCACTCTGTGAAAAAAAAAGTAAAATTCAAACAATGGCACTCTCTGTTGCATCAACTTATTTTGCAACAAAATGCTATTTATGCTCTGTAATCACCAAATTTTCGCAAAAAATTATTTTTGTGAGATAGGTATCTAGTATTTAGAAGCAGATTAAGAAATAGCACATTGTACTGACGAACTTGAACTAACCAAATATAAATATAGCTTAGGGCTGTGCGGTGCACCGAAAATTTCGGTGCACCGCGGTTCATACTATTCGATTCGGTGCACCGATCCAGAATTCCGGATTTCGGTTCGGTTCAAAATTTACATAACACATATAAACAAAAATGACCGCCATTTGGAGATCGAAAGAGTTTGTTTTTATGATTTTAATACTTTTTAAAATGATTGTGTCAGTTTGAAGTCAGTGATTTAGTTTTTTGATTCCACAAATGTCTTTTCCTTTTACAATAGGGGTTAGTGTACGTACATGTACATTGGTATGGGCTAGTAAATTGCCTGACGGCCTAGTGAAAAAGTAGCAGGTATTTTCCAAGTTTTGCTTTTAAATCCAAAATCAATGAAAAAAAAAATCAAAGTGTGGTTCTCTTGTTCATAAATCTCATCTATCTAATTCTTTTAGCACTTCTACGTTATTCATTTCTAAACATCATGAGAAAGATCGTCTTTTTTTACAAATCCGAATTTCCTCCATCCCGATTTTATGGAAAATGCATGAAGGTATCACATTAATTGATTAAATTATTTACAACTACTCAACTGGTTAACTGAAGAGTAAATATTTACAAGGGTTATTAAAAATATATTAACATTGTATTTGATAATTTGAATCTAAAAAAAAATAAATCACTAGCTTTCACTTCATTTTGGAAGAGGAAGTCCAATGATCAGAAAAAAATGTATACTTCTTTGTTAGAATGTATCCAAAACATGATTGTTCATTATATTAAATTCAGCATTAAATAATTTCTCTGATTATTTACTTATTAATGACTCAGAAGAAAAATGCAAATAGAGAAAATAAGCAGAAGAAAAATGAAAAGAATAGTAATTCATCATGAAATGTAAATGGAATAAAATAATACAACAAAAGTTTCAGATTTTATTATGTTTCTGGATTAGTACTTTTGCCAGTAAAAATATCAAATCCACTAGCCCCACTTGTTAGTGCCTCAGAAAAGTTTTAGTGAGGACTGAAGTAAAGGAGTTTAATCAGTTTATAAAGCAGAGATTATTATTTTACATTGATGATGAGAAATATTTGGACTGTTTAAGGTTAAATCGAACCAAATCGAAAAAAACCGAACCGTATCATTCTGAACCGAAACCGAACCGAATCGATTAAACCCTGAATCGTCCCAGCCCTAATATAGCTTCAAATTTCACAAAGGGTCAAAAACTTTGAAAATGATATATTGGTTTGTCAATGAACAATAAGCAAAGAAAATCGGTGATCATTATTAGTCCCTTACTACTACAGAGTGTAAACTAAATGTATTTTGAGCAGGTTCACAAAAATATATCCCATTCTACATTTTTTAAAAAGTGCCCATATACAATTTTCTACACGAGACCTTGAACTTGCCAAAATGACATTGGTTAAAAAAAAAAACACAAGTCCTCTGGCCATAAGTGATGTTTGACTGAAATTTGGACATTATATAACATACCTTCAGCTCATGAAAATTTTTTATAAAATGTTTAAACTTCCAATATTTATCTGTTTGAGAGTAATGAACTGGCCACAAATTTTTATACTTTTTTGCCAGTGACCTTGAACTTGCCAGTTTGACCTTGAATCAAGGTCATGACAGACCTTCAGTACATTAGCAATATTTGTGTGAAGTACAAACTTCTAATGTTTTTCCATTAGAAAATTATACACCAGACATAAATTTACTCTTTTTTCTGCCAGTAACCTTGGACTTTCAGAAAAAACCTTGGTTTAAGCTCAGGTCATAACAATCTCGCCAAATACGAGCTTCCAATGATTTTCCATTACAATGTTAAAGCCACGGCACAATTTCACAGACAGACAGCTAGACAGATGGAAAACAGACAAGGTGATTCCTATATACTCCCTCAAATTTCAGTTGCAGGGGTAAAATAAATACAACCCATGTAATATTACACAATATAAATATAATGTCATTATTATCTGTAGTTATGTTGATGGAGCCACTTACATTTTGTCCTGATATGAAGTCATCATTAGAGCTACAGTCTATCACTGGATGGTGAGTACACAGGTGGTTTTTAATGCACCAAGTACAGTTGAAACTGCTTGAAGTACATCTATAGCATCTATAATAAATTACATTTAGTGTCTAAAACTCATTAATAATCTTGTTTGCACTGAAGTCCAATTTCTTTTTAGACTTGTATGATATATTTACTATAACAAGAGGCTTCTAGGCTTGACAGTCATCTAAACATAATTTTTACAGTAAATGATGACAGGACTGGAACTCTAGATCCATGTGGAAAGATTTTTTTTTTTTTTTTTTTACAATTTTGCAGCTTTTATGTGTATTATCAAAATGCACAGTTTGCTTGTAACATGCTCAGGATAAGAAACTATTCTCAGATATTCATTTTTTTCTGTAATTTATACTGGTTGATTCAATGACTCATGTGAAGTAAATTTTGACAGCCTAAATGAAATTTCACACACTGTATAAAATACATTTCAATAAATGAAGCAAGACAACAATTCCAAATTAAATATCCCCTCCCATACAAAAACAAGAATTGTAATACATTCAGATTTCTTTAAGAGTCTCTAAAACTGAGAACTAACAAAATGACCACAAACCAAGTGTTTATACAACCTATTGCTTACCTCTCATCTTTGTGAAAATATGAAAATGTAAAATGTGTGTTAGTGTTGTATAGAATGTAATATGTAATATCTGTAAACATATACATGATATAAGCCCCTTTCCATTTTTGAATTTTGTGACCATAAAAACTCAGAATCAATAGGAAATATTGGTCTCTTTTAAGTCATAGGGAGTTACTACCTTAAATTTCAATGAAAAAGCTTAAATATTATAAAGTTATCATCTGCAAACCATTTCATGTGAATTTCTGACCTTGGGCTTTGATCTTCTGACCTCAAAATCTGGGTTCTTTTTCAAGTCATACAAAGTTAGGACATAAAATTTCACTGAAAAAGCTAAAGTTATCTTTTGAAAATGAAGTGATACAGACAGAATGACTGACAGACCCAAATTAACATCTCTTTTAGAGAGGGGGGGGGGGGGGGGGGGGACAAAGTTGTGACTCAGAATTAAACATTAAGACTTTTTAAGATCCCTCTTAAACCTAAAAATGTAATTAAAATCTTAAACATTCAATGCTGAGTATCATATCTGAAACACAGAATTGAAAAGATTTTGATTGATACTTTATTTATTTAAACTGTTAATGATTGAGGGATGGTGAATAATTGAGGCAATAATAATTAGAAATAATCAGTACTAGATCAATAACACGTCAGTTGTGTAAGACTCTCTTCCGAAACCCAATTCCTGAAATCAAGAACCTGCAGTAAAAATATTTGATGGACTATGCTTCACATTTTACAGAGAAGTTCAACATATTTCATGGGATTCAGAATGTTTTTTGACTCTGAACACAATGGGCATCTGCAGCATACACATAGTAACTAATTAAAACAGATATAAAACAAAAGGCACATGGAAGGGAGTGGGGCATGATTTTAACAGACTAATCTAAGGTACCGTATATATTCGCCTTTACGTCGTTTTTTTTTTGGGGGGGGGGGGGTAAATTTCAGTCCAGTTGACCACATCAAAAACCTTTGACCTTGCACTTTCCTGTGACCTTGACCTCACTTTTCTTAAATTTGAATTTTGCTTAGTTAAAAAAAACATTTAAGATATTCTTATGTAAGCTTATGAACTTGTACATAATTTGGTGAGAATTTATCATATTCATCCCGGGGCATAAAAATACAACCAACTTATAGGTGAACCAACTTATAGGCGAGTATATACAGTATTAGGATGTGTATATTAGTCTGACAATTTTAGCCTTGTTGTTCTCAACAATACATTAAAAGTTTTTTTTTCCTTTGATGCACTTGAAAATCTTTTGATTCCAACACCCCCTCCCTTCCTTGCCTAGGAGCCATGGATTGAACAAATTTCAGTCTGCAGTAAACAAGAGGTACTGTGAGAACAGAGCTCAAAAACTGATACCCCCCCCCCCCCCTTAAGTTTAACTATGGGAGACATGATGTGTCTGATCAAAATGTTAAACAAGAGGCCCAAGGGCCTTAGCGGTCACCTGAGTATAATACAACAATTTAGAAGTTAAATACACTGATAGATGAAGCTTTTTTGCCTTAAAGCAAGAGAAGTAGGAAGATCAGGATCAACAAAATAATTAGTCTAGTATTCAGTATCAACTCATAAATTAAGTTCTAATCTGTGCTCCACTTAACACTATCACCATGCAGACTATTAACAAACTATTATTGCTTCTGTACTATTTTTAGACCCATATTAAGACCTCTAGCATTGACCTCTCTTATGGTCTTTGAAGAACTTTTAATAAGATAAGTTATTTTTGTCTCATTTTTATTTATCTATTACTTACAGGTCTACCTGATTATTAAAACTAAGAAAATACTTTTTGAATTATATGATAAACATTCTTGCATAATTATCTTATTCTATTTACCTTTCAAGTACATTATTTACAGTGATTAATTATCAAAAGTGAACGATAAAGGGGAATAACTTCTCTCAGTAGAATACAAATTAATAGAGCCCTGCCCAGGACTAGAATGCTTAGACAAATGGTCCAGATGTTCAAAAATCTGGTAGAAATACGCTTACTTATATCATTTAAACTTTTACTCAGTTTTCTTCCGATATGTCCAGAAGCAGAGAAGAATTTCACAGGTACAATGCATTTTCACTACAGATTCAACAAAGCCTTACCCTAACACCAGAACCCAAGACCAAGGGTCAAGAAATTTACAAATTTGGAAGAGTTACCCTCATCATCATAACTATGGACTTCGAAGAATTAACACTTTTCCACTATATTATAAAAAGCCCCCCCCCCCCCTCGTTATGCCAGAACCCCTGACCCTAGGACCACAAGATTTAAAAATTCTGTTCGAAGCTCCCATTTTCATCATAGCTAAGCAATTTATTTATCAGCTCAACGCTAAGGAGCAGACAGGATTAATTAATGATTAATTAATAGAATTAATGCTTTTTCACTATATAATCAATAGAGCCCCCCCCCTTCCTCAAGAACCCCAAAAACTGAAGCCACATATTTAAAAATCTTGGAAGAGGCATCCTTGCCTATCATAATCATGCACTTAGTTTGTTTAAATAATCTCCAGTAGCAGAGAAGAAGATTTTCAAAGAATCAATGCATTTTCACTATATAATCAATAAAGCCTCGTCCTAACACCAGAACCCCTGATCCTGGGGCCATGAAATTCACAATTTTTGAAGAGGCATTCTTATGCATCAAAACCATGCACTTAGTTTGTTTAAATAATCTCCAGTAGCAGAGAAGGAGATTTTCAAAGAATCAATGCATTTTCACTATATAATCAACAGAGCCCCGCCCTAACACCAGAACCCCTGACCCTCGGGCCATGAAATTCAAAATTTTTGAAAAGGCACTTTTGCTCATCATAACTATGTACTTAGTTACTTTATTTAATACCCAGGAGCAGAGAAGATTTTCAAAGAATTTATGCTTTTTCACTATATAATCTATAGAGCCCCGCCCTAACACCAGAACCCCTGACCCTGGGGCCATGAATTTCACAATTTTGGAAGAGGCTCTCTTGGTCATCATAACTATGTACTTGGTTACTTTATTCAATACCCAGGAGCAGAGAAGAAGATTTTCAAAGAATTAATGCACTTTCACTATATGATGTATATAGCCCCACCCTGGGGCCAGAACCCCTGACCCAGGGGCCATGAATTTCACAATTTTGGAAGAGGCACTCTTGCTCATCATAACTATGTACTTAGTTACTTTTTTTAATACCCAGGAGCACAGAAGAAGATTTTCAAAGAATTAATGCATTTTCACTATATAATCAATAGAGCCCCGCCCTAAACCAGAACCCCTGACCCTGGGGCCATGAATTTCATAATTTTGGAAGAGGCACTCTTGCTCTTCATAACTATGTACTTAGTTACTTTATTTAATACCCAGGAGCAGAGAAGAAGATTTTCAAAGAAATAATGCACTTTCACTATATGATCTATATAGCCCCACCCTGGGGCCAGAACCCCTGACCCAGGGGCCATGAATTTCACAATTTCTGAAGAGGACTTCTTGCTCATCATAACTATGTACTTAGTTACTTTATTTAATACCCAGGAGCACAGAAGAAGATTTTCAAAGAATTAATGCATTTTCACTATATAATCAATAGAGCCCCGCCCTAAACCAGAACCCCTGACCCTGGGGCCATGAATTTCATAATTTTGGAAGAGGCACTCTTGCTCTTCATAACTATGTACTTAGTTACTTTATTTAATACCCAGGAGCAGAGAAGAAGATTTTCAAAGAAATAATGCACTTTCACTATATGATCTATATAGCCCCACCCTGGGGCCAGAACCCCTGACCCAGGGGCCATGAATTTCTCAATTTCTGAAGAGGACTTCTTGCTCATCATAACTATGTACTTAGTTACTTTATTTAATACCCAGGAGCACAGAAGAAGATTTTCAAAGAATTAATGCATTTTCACTATATAATCAATAGAGCCCCGCCCTAACACCAGAACCCCTGACACTGGGGCCATGAATTTCACAATTTTGGAAGAGGCACTCTTGCTCTTCATAACTATGTACTTAGTTACTTTATTTAATACCCAGGAGCAGAGAAGAAGATTTTCAAAGAAATAATGCACTTTCACTATATGATGTATATAGCCCCACCCTGGGGCCAGAACCCCTGACCCTGGGGCCATGAATTTCACAATTTTGGTAGAGGGCTCAATGCTTGTTACAATGATGCCAACAGTTTGACTGCTTGATGTCCTGGAGTAAAGAAGAAGATTTTTAAAGATTGCATTATTTTTGGTGGTTTTAGCCCCACCCCTCAGGCCCCAGGGGGCAGGGACCATGAAATTCACAATTTTTGTTCCCCTTCACCCATAGATGCTATATGCCAAATTTGGTGGAAATTGGTTAAGCGGTTTCAGAGAAGAAGCTAAAAATGTTCAAATGTTAACACACGACGCACGCCGACGGACGAGAACGGATAGCAATAGGTCACCTGAGTGACTCAGGTGACCTAATAAAAGGTGCACAATGGCACTATGTAATAAAGATTCTGTGAAAGTATCATTTAATTTTATTCAGTGGTATAGGAGGAGTTGTGGATAAGAGATGGCTACCAATCAATATTATAGAAAGAATGACAGTGTTCTATGTTGTGCTATTGGAAAACAAAAAAATGTGTCTGATCATAAAGTAAAATAGGACGTGCACAAAGGCACTATGTAACAAAGATTTGGTGAAAGTCTCATTAAAATTTATTCAGTGGTATAAGTGGAGTTGCAGATAAGAGTCCTAACTCTTGGATAAGAGTCCTATCCTAAAGTGTAAGGGACAGACGTACAGCTAGACAGATGGATAAACGCCCCCATCACTATACACCCCATGCTTTTCAAGTGGGGGTATAATAATAAGGCAATGTTCACATATTTTTTGGCATTTCTAGAACAGTGATTCATGAAAATAATATTTACTATCCTATCCTATTTCATTTATATATTTTTTGATTATCTATCACTGGAAATGGTCATGAGCCAAATTTGCATTCCAGTAATGTGTCAAGTCCAAATTGTTGTCTCAATGATTGTTGAAAATAAAAAAAATGAGTACATTAAATTGAAGGTTACTAACAAAGGAAAACAATTCTGGTCATCTAAAACAAGAGGATGATGGGCCACAATGCTCAAATCACCATTCTCTTCCTGACAGATTTGTTAATCATGACCCTGATGCTCTTTTCAAGACATTAATATAAGATTTATTTCCTCTATCTTTGAGCCCTTATTGTGAGGGCACAGATGCTTACTGCATAGGGGTACTTATATATCAATATGACTAACTGTGACCCTGCTGAATTCAGAAATAATTGTATCTCACTTCGGTTAAGGTGAGCTAAAAGTCTATATTCAAAAAAACTTCACTCTCAGAATGAAGTTGGTTGAATTAACACATTCATGTTGCAAAAACTTACGAGTGTTTGGTGTGTACTTCACAATCAAAAAATGTGAAGTTGGCGGACACAAAGTTTATTTCCATGATGATGATTGACAGCCTCATGGTAATGTGATCTAGAAAACAAAACAGAATGCTTAAATCTGATTACAATCCTGCCTTGCAAGTCATTAATGTTTTCCAACAATCACATGGTTTTATTTATGTGTTAATGTATTCTGCATATATGATATTCTGCTGTGAAAAAAAACATGCGATCTACAATATAAATCTTAGTGACAAAGTTATCTGATACAATATTCAATCTGAGTCATTCTCCATTAAATTATCATTAATCAGGGCAAACACTGCTGATTGTGATCAATTCTAGGCATCAGTTCATCCTGTAACAAATATCTCTTGCATGCATATGAGCTTCCCTAATGCTCTAGAGAATGCTCCAGCTGCAATGATATGACCTCTGACAGCTTCTGTGATGTGTCATACTAGTTCCCACACAATGTACACACTACTCTTGACAAGACAGTGTCATTAGGCACAGCAGATAAATACACATCAAAATGAAAAAAAATTAGAAATTTTTGGAATGTCAAAATGACAGATATATGTATGATCAAATATTCTTCCTCTAAGAAAAAGTTCTGTAATCCCTCTGTACACACTCATTTTTTAGACCTCTATGTATGATTCATAATATGTTTGATATAAAAAGCAGATTGATGACTGGTTCATTATATATCATAATTCAAAAGCTTTGCAATAACTTAATTAATGAAGCTAGCACAGTATTGACATCTGCTATCAATGTACTCTGATCATTATAGATATAGTCAGACTTTATACCTGTTCCTGTTGGAAATGGTGGCAATTCATTAGGCATGGGAGTGTTGCATTTCACAACATTGGCACTAGTTCTGGTCGCCACAGTCTCTATCTTCTTGTCATATCCTTCAAATGCACACTTGTATGACCCATTATAGGTTGGGAGGTTGGAAATATTTAATGTAAGCTAAAAATATAAGTTCTTTCTCAAAGGAAAAAAGTTAAACAAAATATACAATATATTATTTTAATGTCACGGTATACTAAAATTATCTTTTTACTATTTTGCATATATTCTATATGCATTTATGTGTACTGTACAAGTATTTACATTAGGCAACTGTACACAACTTACAGTGGTAGTTTTTGTCAATTTGTTGTCTTTTTGAATTTTGTCTGGGTAAACTTGTGTAATTTTTGTACAAGTTTCCCCATTGTAGCCCATCCATTTCAAGGGAGAAGTGTATTCCGAACAATCCTGTGCTAATGTACATCTGAAAGACATCCAATAAATTCACTTCAATTCATTGTTAAGGACTTCACCTCACCTACTGGTATATTCACTTTACACTTATGATGAATACATTTCATTGGCAAACTATTCAACAATCTATTATTCTGAAAACAAGATTAATTTAGTTATCTATTTAAACTAAAGAAATATCTTTTAATTTCTGTTGATATCTTAAATAATTTAGGATATATCTCTTAATGAGAGACATCTGTGCAAAAAGAGCTACCATACCTCTTCTTGTAAAGAGACCCAGGGGCCTTGACAGTCACCTGAGTATCATGTAAACAGTATTTGCACCATTGTCAGGTATGTGTTCATAATACTTAACCCCCCTCTCCCCCCCCTTTTTTTAACATTTAAAAACCCCATTTTTTATATCAGATTAATTTAAATTTTGTAATATAATTCGAATAAAATTTTTTCCACATCAAGGTTGTTGATTTCCCTGTAACATCAAGTTGTCTGTCAGCAGCCTGCTTCGGTTTAAAAATTGATTGTACTGGGAGCATGCTCTTAAGCTGAATGAATTGGGAGTTGTAAACATAATATGCAGGTGATAGTGGATATTACTAGATGGTTTATGTTTGGTTTCCAGAAAGAAGCCCAATTCTTCATTTCCTTCGTAAAAATGAAACCACTTAATAAATCTCACTTGTTAGCCAAGGAGCACCATCCACAGTATGGGTCCTTTGCACCCCTACATTCCTCACACGTTGTATATTGACTGCAGCTTTGAACCACCAGCTTCAGTAACTGTAAAGTGTATTTAAATACATGTAATATATAGATTCACACTGAAACTATTCTGAGCACAAGGTCAGTAGGCCACAATGATAACATGTTACTTTCAATGGACAAGAACTTTTAAATTTATATAAAAAAAAAATTTGTTTAAAATACCGTGAAATCACTTATTTTTGTAAAGGTTTCATTTTTGTTGTTTTCGTAGTATGAAGAGACTCCCTTACGAAAAGTAAAATTTTAAATGTATAACAACTCAACACTTTCTCAACTGTGAAATTTTACAGTAAAATTGATGACTTTTGTTAGAAATGTCTGTCTAAATATCCACCAAAGTGCAATTCATCTTCCCAAGCCTCGAGTTACTGATCCACTCCACTCCACATAAACCCTTGACTAAACAGACTGAGTTTCACAGGGTTTACTATCACACCATCTAGTGAGATTACAAATTTTGAACTCTATTGACCTCTGCTATTGACCAATCAGAGTCAGTAATAAATTCAACATAACTTTCACTCCAATGCTGAGACAAGCATTTAACTGGGTTACTTAATGATAGACATTTTCATTGGGACTAAAACCTGCATGCTTTTCTGTTTAAGATTTAGTTTCAGATTAAATAAATCAATATATTTGATTGACTCATGCAAAATTTATGAGGCCAATCAGAGAGCGTATTTCTAATCCAGTCGAATTTTGTCTATTTGGTCAAGGGTTTATGTGGAGCGGAGTGGATCAGAAACCCTTGACATGGGAAGATGAGTGCAATTCAAACCAGTAACGTATCTGTAAATATTTTAATGTATGAGAATACTTCAGTATTGAAAAATGTAGTAATTTTTAATGAAAGAAACCTCCCCTCTCACCCCACCCCCACACACACCTTAAAAAAAAAGAATTATTGAGTCAATTTATTTACCTTCTTTGGAGTCAAAACAAAGAGATGTCTCTTGTCATCATCAAAAAACATGTTCTTAAGAATCAGTGATCCTGATTCAACTGCCATATCTTTGTACTCCTTAGCATTAATACCAGATTCAACTGCAATCTACAAAACAATGAGACTGTCAGATAAATCTAACATGGAAGGACTGTCAAAATACTCGAAGATATTTGATGGTTTGGAATTTCAAATATAGGTAATCAGAGATTACAGAGCTCACCTCAACGAATGTTGTCTTTAAGTAAGGCAAAGTCCCAAACTAATACTCTAGTAGTGTGCATCCCTAGATGTAACATTTATGCAATTTTGGTCCGATACGGCTTGCAGTTACTTGGGAATCGACTTACCTAAAAACTTTAAACTAGTCACTCATCCAGAAAATGTAAGTCATATCCAGCATCTGAAGCAAGTTTGAGAGTGTTCATCCTGTGATGCATCATCCATGCAAGTTTGGATCAGATAGCCCTTATAGTTTACTTTAACCTGGTAACTCATCTGGAAAATGTTAGTCAGATACAGCATCTGAAGCAAGCCTGGTAGTGTGCATCTTTACATGCATCATCCATGCAAGTTTGGTCAACATAGGGCTTGGAAATGATACCTGCTGTAAAACTTTAACCTGGTCACTCATCCGGAAAATGTAGGTCAGATTCAGCATCCGAAGCAAGCGTGGTAGTGTACATCCTTAGATGTATTATCCATGCAAGTTTGGTCAATATAGGGCTTATAGTTACTTGGAAATGAGACCTGCTCCAAACACTTTATCCTGCTCTAAGAACTTTAACCTGCTCCAAAACATTAACCTGGTCATTCTTCAGCTGAAATTGCAGCATCTGAAACCTTGACTGGTACAATGAAATATACTAAAAGCATCCTCCATGCATCTCTGATTAACTGAAACTGAAAACTGCACATAAAACTTTAACCTGGGATGCTGACACTTATGTCCACGGCGTACATAAGCTCCCCAAACTTCGTTGACGTGAGCTAAAAATGAAGCTCATTTACGAGTTATGGCTGGGCCTGCAAACTTATACCTTTCAATTTTGTCATTTGGATGTTCAACTGCATTTTTTTTTGGATGAAAACAAAGTGCTCTAGACATCCTCAGTATATATATAGTAGTGTTAGAACATATCTGTATTTACATGATAGGTTCATGACAAAGGCTAGCATACAATTAACCTTTCTGAAACAAGTACACATACAATTTGGTATCAGTAGAGATATAAAACATCAGTATATCTGACCTTTTTTATGTGGCCAGTCTTGGTACCAACAAATGCTACTGTGTATCCAGCGTTTGTTGTAGTCACTATCAGTGATGAAGCTGTGGCATTAATACTGATGGCTATATCAGTCTTAACTGCTTCTGGACCACTGATTGGATTGTTGAAATCATATTGTCCACAATAATCATCACCTATGTCTAAAGCCTGTAAAAAAGGAAACAATATAGTACAATGAACCAGAAATCAGTTGTGAAGATGATAAGGCCACAGCTTTTTTATATCTTTGATTATCTGCTTATTATATTTTTATATCATTGATATCTGCTCACCCTAATTTCTGGGAAATCACAAAAAATAAAATGCAAATTTCAAATTATTTTAAAATCCTATTGATTCTATTCAACATGCAAAACTGAAAATGAAAAAATTCATTTTAAATTTTATTAACTTTAAATTGTGAAACCCAAACTTATTGGTTTGTATTGAGTAACCACTGTTCATTTCGAGAAATTATATGCAATTACATAAATGCAGCAAATCTAAGCAGATGAATAAACATGCATAACCAATTCATAGACAGAATTTTGCTTTGTAATAAGGCAAAAACTGAATAAATTACCTTTAGTTTGCATATCTCAGTTATATTTAGTGTTCAACAAACAATCTCCACTTGCAATAATGTTCAGCATAGGCTCTAAGGCTATGCTGATATAATAATGTAAAATCTTAATAATTAAAAATGCAATAAACATGTACCAAGATATTCATCTTTATATGGCCTTGTGCTCCAAGCATGAAGAGGATTAGGTATTTTTCATCTTCAGTGACTCTTATATTGTCATGAAGCTGGTTTGCTAAACTACATCAGGTATTGCACTTCAATGTGAAATATATTCGAATCCACCTCATGTGATCATGTTAAGAAGGAAAATTCTATCTACCAGGGTTTCTGTAGACAAGAGGCCCAAGGGCCTTCACTGTCACCTGAGTAAAATACAACAACTGAGTAAAGGATCCACAGAAGTAGGAAATAATACAAAATAAACTGATACATGAAGCTATGTTGCCCAAAGGCAAGAGAAATAGGATGATCGGGGATCAAAAAAATAATTACTCTCATACTCCGTAACAATTTTAAAGTAGATCTATTTACTTGCCTGTGCTTGCTCCCATTTGTCACTATCACTATGCAGACTAAATAAGACAACAGTGCATGGGTACTATTAGTAAACCCAAGTCCTTCCCTATTACACTGGCCTCTCTTGGTCTTTGAAGAACATTTAATGTACAGAGGTAATGTATTTTTTTGTCTCATTTTCATTTACCTATTATTGACAAGTCTACCTGACCATTATAAACTTCAAAAGTACTTTTTGCATTAAATTTTATAAAAATTCTTGTGTAATTCTCTTCTTCAATTGAACTTTCAATTACATCATTAACAGTGATGAATTATCATAAGTGAATAGCAAAAGGGAATAACTTCTCTCAGTAGAGTGCAAATTAATAGAACCTGCCCAGCACCAAAAACTTGACCAAGTGGTCCAGAATTACAAAAATCTGGTAAAAATACCCTTGCTTACAACTTTGTACTCTGTTTACCTCTTAGATGCCCAGGAGCAGAGAAGAAGATTTTCAAAGAAATAATGCATTTTCACTGTAGATTCAACACAGCCCAGGCCTCAACATTACGCTTGTCTGGGACCAGTGAAAAAAAATACGGACAAATGAATATTGCTGGGCACTTGTCTAATTGGACAAGTGCTTTTTAGGTCACCTGAGTCACTCAGGTGACCTATTGCTATCTGTTTTTGTCCGTCGGCGTGCGTCGTGCGACGTGCGATGTGCGTTAACATTTGAACATTTTTAGCTTCTTCTCTGAAACCGCTCAACCAATTTCAACTAAATTTGGCATATAGCATCTATGGGTGAAGGGGAACAAAAATTGTGAATTTCATGGTCCCTGCCCCCCTGGGGCCTGAGGGGTGGGGCTAAAACCACCAAAATTAATGCAATCTTTAAAAATCTTCTTCTTTACTCCTGGACATCAAGCAGTCAAACTGTTGGCATCATTGTTATAAGCATTGAGTCCTCTACCAATATTGTGAAATTCATGGCCCCTGGGTCAGGGGTTCTGGTGCTAGGGCGGGGCCATATAGATCATATAGTGAAAGTGCATTATTTCTTTGAAAATCTTCTTCTCTGCTCCTGGGCATTACATAAACTAACTAAGTAAATAGTTATGATGAGTAAGAGTGACTCTTCCAAAATTGTGAAATTCATGGCCCCTGGGTCAGGGGTTCTGGTGTTAGGGCGGGGCTCTATTGATTATATAGTGAAAATGCATTAGTTCTTTGGAAATCTTCTTCTCTGCTCCTGGGTATAAAATAAACTAAGTAAGTATATAGTTATGATGAGTAAGAGTACCTCTTCCAAAATTGTGAAATTCATGGCCCCAGGGGCAGGGGTTCTGGTGCAAGGGTGGGGCTCTATTGATTATATAGTGAAAATGCATTAATTCATTGAAAATCTTCTTCTCTGCTCCTGGGTATTAAATAAACTAAGTAAGTATATAGTTATGATGAGTAAGAGTGACTCTTCCAAAATTGTGAAATTCATGGCCCCAGGGGCAGGGGTTCTGGTGTTTGGGCAGGGCTCTATTGATTATATAGTGAAAATGCATTAATTCATTGAAAATCTTCTTCTCTGCTCCTGGGTATTAAATAAACTAACTAAGTATATAGTTATGATGAGTAAGAATGCCTCTTCCAAAATTGTGAAATTCATGGCCCCAGGGGCAGGGGTTCTGGTGTTAGGGCAGGGCTCTATTGATTATATAGTGAAAATGCATTAATTCATTGAAAATCTTCTTCTCTGCTCCTGGGTATTAAATAAACTAACTAAGTACATAGTTAGGATGAGCAAGAGTGCCTCTTCCAAAATTGTGAAATTCATGGCCCCTGGGTCAGGGGTTCTGGTGTAAGGGCGGGACTCTATTGATTATATAGTGAAAATGCATTAATCCTTTGAAAATCTTTTTCTCTGCTCCTGGGTATTAAATTCAGTAATTAAGTACATAGTTATGATGAGCAAGAGTGCCTCTTTCAAAATTGTGAATTTCATGGACCCTGGGTCAGGGGTTCTGGTGTTAGGGTGGGGCTCTATTGATTATATAGTGAAAATGCATTAATTCTTTGAAAATCTTCTTCTCTACTCCTGGGTATTATTGAAACACATTAAATACATAGTTATGATAATCAAGGATGCCTCTTTCAAAATTGTGAAATTCGTGGCCCTTGGATCAGGGGTTCTGGTGTTAGGGCGGGGCTCTATTGATTATAAAGTGAAAATGTTTTAAATCTTTAAAAATCTTTTTCTCTGCACCTGGGTATTATTTAAACAAACTAAGTACATTGTTATGATAAGCAAGGATGCTCTTCCAAAATTGTGAAATTCATGGCCCCCGGGACAGGAGTTCTGATGCTAGGGCAGGGCTATATAGATCCTATAGTGAAGGTGAATTATTTCTTTGAAAATCTTCTTCTCTGCCACTGGGTATTGCTTAAACAGACTAAAGTACATTGTTATGATACACAAGGATGCCTCTTCCAAAATTGTGAATTTTATGACCCCAGGTTTAAGGGTTCTGGTGAAGGGGGGGGGGGGGGCTTCTATTGATTATAAAGTGAAAAAGCAAAATTTCTTTGAAAATATTCTTTTCTTCTTCTGGTTAAAAAAGCAAAGAAGCTAAGTGTATAGTTATGATGAGCAAATGTGTTTCTTCCAGAGTAGTGAATTTCATGACCCCTGGGTCAGATGTGAGGGTGGGGCTCTTGATAATTTAGTGAAAATGCATTAATTAAATAATCCTGTTTGCTCCTTAGTGTTAAGCAGATAAACAAAGTGATTAGTTATGATGAGCAAACATATGGTCCCAGGGTCAGAAGCTCTGGGGGTGGGGGGTTGGGGTTGGGGGCTCTATTGATAATATAGTGAATATGTAGTAAAAATGCATTATTTCTTTAAAAATCTTCTCTGCACCTGGGCATATCTGAGGCAAACAGAGTAAAAGTTTTTATAAGGAAGGGAATTTTTACCAGATTCTTGAACATCTGGACCATTTGGTCAAGTGTTCTGGTCCTGGCCAGGGCTCTATTAGTTTGTATTCTACTGAGAGGAGTTATTCCCCTTTGCCATTTACTTTTGATAATTTATCACTGTAAATAATGTACTTGAAAGGTAAATAGAATAAGAGAATTATGCAAGAACTTTTATTGTATAATACAAAAAGTACTTTCATAGTTTTAATGATCAGATAGACTTGTAAGTAGTAGATAAATAAAAATGAGACAAAAATAACTTCTCTTATTAAATATTCATCAAAGACCAAGAGATGCCAAGAGATTTCAACAAAGGATTAAAATAGTACAGAAGCATTGATAATTTGTTAATATACTGTATAGTGATAGTGATAAATGGGGAACAGATTAGGACCTAATTTATGAACTGTTAATGAATATTAAGACCAATTATTTTGTTGATCATGATCACCCTATTTTTCTTGCTTTTGAGCAACAAAGCTTCACCTTTCAGTTCATTTTATACTCTATGCATCCTTTAAATTGTTGTATCATACTCAGGTGACCATTAAGGCCCTTGGGCCTCTTGTTATGTAAAGAAGTCTCAAAATAATAACAAGAGGCCCATGGGCCACTACACTCACCTGAGTAACTTTGGCCTTGTTGTTTTTCACCTGATTTTCCCCCTTGTAGTACGTATTGTGGCCCCGCCCTAACCCCGTGGGTCATGATTTAAACAAATTAGAATCTACACTATCCCAGGATGCTTCCACTTAAGTTTCAGCTTTTCTGGCCCAGTAGTTCTTGAAAGGAAGATTTTAAAAGATTTTTTACTACATATTTCAATGTTAAACTTGGGTTCCCTATTGTGGCCGTGCCCTATCCCCTGGGGTCATGATTTGAACAATTTAGAGTCTACACTACCCCAGCATGCTTCCACATAAGTTTCAGCTTTTCTGGCCCAGTGGTTCTTAAGAGGAAGATTTTTAAAGATTTTTTACTACATATTTCAATGTTAAACTTGGATTCCCCGTTGTGGCCCCGCACTACCCCTGGGGGTCATGATTTGAACAATTTAAAATCTACACTACCCCAGGATGCTTCCACATAAGTTTCAGATTTTCTGGCCCAGTGGTTCTTGAGAAGAAGATTTTTTTAATGGCCCCACCCTATTTTTGTCTTTTCTTGACTATCTCCCCTTGGAAGAGGGCTTGACCCTTCATTTAAAAATTTAAACTTCCCTTCACCCAAGGATGCTTTGTACCAAGTTTGGTTAAAATTGGCCCAGTGGTTCTTGAGAAGAGGTTGAAAATGTGAAAAGAAGAGAAGATTTTTCAAAGAATAATTGCATTTTCACTACATAATCAATAGAGCCCCCCCCCCCCCCCCCACTACCACCACCAGAACCTGACCCAGGCATGACAAATTTCACAATTTTAAAAGAGGCATCCTTGCTCATCATAACCATGCATCTAGTTCATCTGCTAAATATAAAGGGGTAGAGGAGAAGATTTTAAAAGAATTTATGCATTTTCTCAATATGATCGTCAGAGTCCCATCCTAACTCCAGAATCCCTTAGCCTGGGGCCATGAATTTCAAAATTTTGGTAAAGGGCTTAATGCCTATTACAATCATGCCAACAGTTTGACTACTTGATGTCCAGGAGTAAAGAAGATTTTTAAAGATAGCACTAATTTTGATGGTTTAAGCCCCACCCCTTCAGGCCCCAGGGGAGCAGGGACCATGAAATTCATAATTTTTGTACCTCTTCACCCACTGATGCTATATGCCAAAATTAGATGGAATTGTTCAATGGTTCAAGAGAAACTGAAAATGTTCAAAAGTTTACGACCAATGGATGATGCACAAAGCATGATGACAGATAAAAACAGATAGCAATAGGTCACTTGAATGACTCAGGTGACCTAAACATTCTCCCAAATGCAAAGGAGATTTCAAAGTGATCCCACATGTCCGTGAAGCAGTTTACAGTCATTCAGCATGGTACATGGAACAATCTTTGGGGATATGAACACTAACAACAGCACATGCTACATTCCACAAAACTTTCCCTTAAAATTATCAGTTTATTTGACTTCTATATCTGCTTGTATTTCTACCTTTTATATTTTGAAATAGTATGAATGAGTAATGATGCTAGATACATACCGTTTTCTGACAATTATTGGGTGTAGCAATATGGTCAGGTCCAGTTCTACCAATGCCTTCAAAACAAGTCTTTATATTTCGAGTGAATACTTGTTTTACATAACGCATTGGATAGATGCACAAAACAGATTCTCCACTGTTTTTTATGAGGTCATTTGGGTTTCCATGTCCAAACATTCCAAATAATACATCTTCATCTTCTGGAATTTGTAGAGCTGCAGCTAAATGAATACCAGGTTTGCTTACATAAGCTGTTTGCAACAAATTGTAAGTCTTTCCATTATGAATGCATTCTAAAGCAGTTTCTGCATAGGAGTAAAAGTGCTCATCAAAGAGACACACCCTTATCAACTTAGAAATATAACCCTCAGCAGCAACACTGGTTTTTTGAATTGTCCCAACATAACTAAAATTTCCTGATGCAAACCCGTAAATGTACCGAATAGGGAAGGAGTCCTTATTTATTTCATCCAACATAGTGTAAGACTTGGTTGCAATGCTTGAGTGTGTAAATTGAAAGTCCTCAGTGTTTCTGCTGCTAAACGCTGGAACAAGACCACGTATGGCTCGTAATCCTGTGTTAGTCCAGGACGCCCCCACATACATGGCTGTGGTATCTTTGGGTCCTGGTGCCAGGAAGGCTACAGTTGTGGCTGTCTTATTGTTGGCCACTACAGGGTTCACTGTTTGTGGATAAGATTTTGGAAGCAATTCAAGGGTTGATGCATTCCGCTTATCACAACTTCCTTGAAACAAACTTGTGCAGATGATGATTTCATCTTGCTGTGGTTCCTTTTTCTTATTAATAAGGAGAGCTTTGACATAGCTGTTATACAATTCCTTACTACATGTAACCTTCTCCAGATTGAGACAGTCTGGATTGTCCAATTTGGGTCCTATTTTTTCTGATATTTCTATACTTAAATTCCTGGAAAACACTCTATGAATATAGTTTGTCCCACCTACAATGATCATGTCAGCTCCATACTTTGACATGAGTGAAAACTCATCTTTAGGATTTGGGTTTTTTAGTTCCCTTATCACAGAGGCTGCTGATGTGATGGAGATTGTCAAACTAATAACTTTCCATAAAATCAACATTATCACATGCTTCATCTTCCAATTTCTTCACTCCCTGCAACAAAAGCAGAAATAAATCACAAATATTTATGAATTTATATGTGTATAAATATATCTCACTGTGCAACATTGAAAGTGATGCCTTGGATAGGATTTAATTTTTCCAATAACAATTATGGTTGTTCAACAGTATGATTTATTATAAGTGTTTTCTATGAATTATGACATTTCATGCTTTACTAAGTGAAGAACTAAAAATACATTTAGTTTTCTTACTTGCCAAATAATAGTTAAGAGATCATTTAATATCTACAAGGAAGAAGACAGCACTTAACCTTTGTTTTAATCACAATATGCACCAAGAGGTGTCTCTTAATTAATGGGCTTTCTTCAGATCCTTGTGTTGTGATCTATGTAAGCAGATCACATCAGATTTGGCACAAATTGGACCTTATAGAATGATTAAGAGGAATGCAAACCTTTTCTTTTATATATATTTTTTTTCATATCCAGTGTAGAGAAGTTTTAGCTTTTAGTAATGCTTCATCAAAACCCTGACAATGTTTACTTTTACATTGACGCTAATTTAAAAAGCGATGGATGAAGATTTACACAGCATGCATCAGTTTCTAAAATGCTATCCTAACTTCTATAGATAAGATAGAGATAACTGTAAACCAATCCAAACACAGATACCCTTGCTTTTACAGACACTTCTCAGTTTCAATATTTCAAGATTTCATGATTCTCAGTTTTTTAAAACAAATAATTTTTTACCATGATCATTCAGTATTGGTCAAAATATTTTAACAATAAAGAGTGTTGAAAACTCACTGTAAAATTAGCTAGACACTCAGGGCTGACTGCTTGTAAAAGTTGTCACCCCTTCAAAAGATTTACTAGCCTGAGAAAATAATTGTCTTTTTTAAAGGATAACTGTACTTAATGCTGGGTTTTGGGTCTTTTTCCATCACCTCTGCTGCTTTTATATCTTAACCTTATTTCACTTTTGTATATTTACTATGGAATTCTATCAATTTGGCACCAAATTTAAATGTTAAAATGATCTTAGACTGTGATACAATAGAATAATTCTATGTTTTTTTGTCCCTACTCCTTTCCAAATATAGAGATTTTACAATTACCTGCCCTTAATTAAACATTAGGTATGCATGAGAGGTGGACCTAACATTGTAAAAATGGATCTAAAATTAGACTAGATAAATAACATTGACATGTATTAAAATACGTGATCCACCACTTTTTCCCATCTCTCCCGCACAAGTACACTACTATAGTATTTACAAAGGTTTCAAAACGAAATTAACAACATGAGCACGTACATGTAAGTAAAGAATATTCTGAATCGATGCCTGACAATTCAACGTGTTCAAGAAGAGTGTCCTAGTTAGCAAAAACATGCTATCTTACAAGTCACATGACGGAATTTAGTATTCACAGAGTTACCTGAGGTAGGACATCACGTGGTGAATTATAATATTCAACATGCCATAGCCCTTGGTTACAAATGAGAGAACAAATGTAAGAAGAAACAGTTTTTTTTTCTCTTTTAAACCATGAGCGCATGTTTGTCTATTAATCTCCTTTTGACACAATATTATTAATGCAAATATACAATTACTGTTAAAATAGACAAACATGCGCTGACTATGTACAAAGTCAGTGAAAAATTTGGAGTCCTCATTATCGTACAGAGATTCAAGATATTGTGATGACCCCCACCTTTGAAAACAGCTTCGTACTTCATAAATACATACTTTTATTTAATGTAATTATGTAAAGTTGTAGATTACATGTTGACCATTCCTGCAATTAAAAGAAAAATGCTTGTTTTGGAAGTTTATTTTGTCGCAATTTTCACATATCCATAAGTGCAGTCATCCTTTGTTTTCAGCGATTGGGACCAGGTTATTATAACATTGATCCCAAATCTATTGACTGACAAATTCTGCCTGTTGTTTTTTTTACACTTTGCTAGCGATAATATTAGTTGATTTGAGGGAGTTTTATCAAATATATGAATTTTAGTTTGACTGCAGCAAATTTGTGCATCTAGGGCAGTCAGTTATTTCTATCACTCTATCACTGCAATAAACAAGAAACCATGAGTTTTAATGGTCTCCTGAGTATCATGTATTTTTTTAAGCTATGACCACTGGCTTGGACTTGAATCAAATACATTTTAAAGTAAGGGTGCAACGATAAACCGTTTGACGGTATATCGCGGTATATTTTTCCACGGTTCAATTCACGATACGTTAAACTGATATCGTGGTTCGGTTCAATCGGTCCAGAATTATCCGAATCGTCCGTTTTGTTTCCTTTTTTACAATTTAAAAATGGCTTCCGCGCAAAACGTGAGGTCGCCGATAACGCATTAACGGAAGTTAAACTCATCTCCAGCATCTTATAGACCTCATATTTAACACTGAGAAGGACTTAATGTGATTATATGTTATAGATGTTAAGACAAATGATAAACCCTTTAGATCTAAACGTATTCTTTGGTAATACAGGATATTTCATCACCTGTGTATTTCGATGAGAATTGTTGACTAAAACGTGTTAACACGAGAAATATGACAACTGGATTTCTACGTAAATAAAAGGAATAAAAGAATGAATGTCTTCCTTTTCATTCCAATTTAAAAAGATTATTAGGAAAGGTCCCCGTAGTTCCCTGTAAATGTTCATCATTGGTTTAGAATATTGTCAAAACTCAAAGATGTACCCAATAAATTAATCCAATTCAAGTTAACAAAATTTTATTTCAATTATTATCAAAAAAATATGAACATTTTATATAACCCTGTCAAGTTAAAGAAAAAATATGGTGACAAACTTGAAAGATTTTTTAACCTTGTCATGTATCGTGATACGTATCGTATCGTGAACTGAATACCGTGATATGTATCGTATCGTGAGGTTAGTGTATCGTTGCACCCCTATTTTAAAGTTTGATTCAGTTATGATTCTGTAAACTGGTCAAAATATCTGAAATAGGTTTGGGGTTCAGGAGATGTCGAATTATGGGCTTTAGCGAGCCTTAAAGAGGTTTAAATGAGTGACAAAAACTGAAGCATGACAGTTTTTTCAACAACTTTTACATCCTGACCTGGCCGAATAAACTGCCACCATTGTAAAGAAGTCTGAATAATCTGTATGTTCATGTTTACCTTTCTTGAAGATAAAAGCAAACATCTAGGTGATGCCGACTAGATCAAAACAGACTAAACAACTTAAATTTTTTACACAGTGAGAAATGGAAATGAATTGCTGCAAAAACGAAAAGTACTGAAATATCGGAAAACAGTCATTAACAGAGCTCCAGATAATTTTTTACCTCAAAGTGTATTTACTCCGTAATTTTCTAATCAATGCACATTTTGCTTTTTAGCAAAATAACCAAAGAGTTTTTTGTTAATCAATTAATTGCTCTTTTGACATCTAGTGTGATTTGCATTAAAAGTTGAGTGGCGCTATTTATAGCACATGCCATGTGGAAAGCAAAAAAGCAATTATTTTCATACAATTAATTAAGGTTGTCGTCGGACTTTAGATGATATTATTGCTACAGAAAATGGGAAATATACAAGAACTGTTTAATAAACAGTGATAAAGGATAAATTAGACACAATGCGTGTTTTGCACAATTTTGAAAATATCGACGTGTACGCGTCAAGAACGAGAATTTGGATGTTATAAGAACGGTGGAAATCTGTGATGTTTTCAGACAAAGTACAGGTAATTAATATACAAATCTTTCTCCAGAACTGGAAATCGGTCTAGGTTATTCCGAATACGCTTATAAATAAAAAATTCAAACACTGAGCTGACCTTAGTTAAATCGTACTTGTATCATTGAATCCGTCGTACGCAGTACTTTCGAAGTGTAATGCTTATTTATGATTGCTAATGCATAATTGTACGCATTGTTTTAATTTTTAATGCGTATTTTGAAAAATTCAATGCATATTTCTGCAAATACACACCTTATTTGGAGCCCTGCATTAATATCAGATTCTTGGATTCAAATAAACAAAATTCCGCTAAATATCAGAACAGAATCATCACTGTTGATTAGAACTCTTTAATTGCCATCAAAGGATCATTCTCTATGTCACTTTCCGGCCTATACACACACACACACACACACACATTATATATATATAGACCGGCCTATATATAACAAGATGTGTTTCTGAAACACTGATGCCCCCATGTATGGCAGCTTATGTCGAAGGTTAAAGTTTCTCAAATTCAAGTCAAAATCCAGGCCAAAAGATAAAAAATGTTGGTATCCAAAGAAAGGCCTTGTCTTGAGGAATATACCTGTGAAATTTGAAAGCCCTAGCTGTTCAAAAGTTATGGTGAAGGTTAAAGTCTTTTAAAAGTAAGTAAAACGTCAAGGTCAAGGTCAAAGTTGTTGTAATCCAAAGGAAGGTCTTGTCACAAGGATTACATATGTGAAGTATGAAAACCCTAGCTCCAAACGCTCAAAAGTTTTGGCCAAGGTCAAAGTTTTTCAAAAGTAGGTCAAACTCCTATGTCAAGGTCAAAGGGTCAAAGTGGTTGGTATCCAAAGGAAATGGTTGTCACAAGGATAACATATGTGAAGTATGAAAGCCCTAGCATCAACCATTCAAAAGTTATGGCCAAGGTCAAAGTTTTTCAAATGTAAGTCAAACTCCTAGGTCAAGGTCAAAAGGTCAAACTGGTTGGTATCCAAAGAAGGTCTTGTCACTTTTGAACAGTTGCAGCTAGGGCTTTCAAATTTAACATTTTTTATCTTTTGGCCTGGATTTTGACTTGCATTTGAGAAACTTTAACCTTCGCCATAAGCTGCCATACGGGGGCATCAGTGTTTCACAAACACATCTTGTTTTTCCATGTAACCTCAAGATCCACAATGCAATGCAAATGCATCTCGCTGCTAACTACGTTCTATTGGTATTAACAAAGATTAACAAAAATTAACAAAAATTAACCAAATAATAAACTCACCTTGGATTTAACATTTGTGTAATGGATATTGCATATAGATAGACGACTAAATGTTCTTTATTAAAATTTGCACTTTTCAGACTTTGTTATGGTAATGCAACTAACATACGATGTCATGTTTTGTCTGAGTCTAGACGTTCCAAATGTCTTGTGCAGTTTAAAATGGCGAATCTAAATTAAAAGTACCGTATTTTTTGGACAATATGTCGATACTTTTTTTCTCAGAACCATGACTCTAAGCCAGTTAGTACCTGCTATATTTAAATAAAGCCATAAAATTTCAAAAATAGGTCACAGTGACCTCCTTTTCAGTCGACTAACTCTGCGGACCCAAGATGCATCAACTGACAAGGTTTGGTGATTCTAAATCGAAATTATTTTGTCGTAAGAGTTATCTTCCTTTGCTTGTCACACTTTGTATGCGAACCAGTTTAATTGTGTCATCATGTATCTTTTATTCCATTCATTACAAGTTTTACCAAAAGTTTTAAGTACAGTGCTATGACAAAAGTAATCGTGATTTTTCAAAATGGCGGACGTAAACACGACGCGCTTCGTAAAAATAAATAATAAATTGTGAAACAATTAACAGACTTACCTTTATTAATACTTGGTGAGATGGCCCTTAGACTTGATTACAGCTAATAGTCGACGGGGAATGGATTCGTACAGAGATTTGATATAGTTTTCATCGAAGGAATTCCAGATGTGTAAAATCGTATCGAACAATTCTTCAGGAGTCTTAATATTTTGAGCTCGATTTTGCAGATTTCTTTTGATTTTTAGCCATAAATTCTCTATAATATTAATGTACAGTGATTGTGCTGGCCATACAATTGTAGGAATATTATTTTATTGTTTGTAATCTTGAGTAATCCGAGCTCTATGGACGGGGGCATTGTCGTCTTGAAAACGATAGGTTTTGTTGAGGAAATGTCGGACAATGACAGGCCAAAGTTGATCTTCTAAAATGGATATGTATTTGACTGCATTAATATTTCCACTAATCATGCAAAGTGTACCTACCCCGTGGTAGGTGATGCATCCCCACACCATAACCGAAAGCCTTCTCTGCCGAGGGGGGCACATGCACTGCGGCAAGTAGGACTCTTTAGATGTTCTCCACACATACACTCTATGATTTTCTCCTAAAACTATCTGACTTTCATCGGAAAATATGATAATGTTCCAATAATTATTTATTGTGAGTTTTCTTTTCTCTAAACACCAGGCAACACGCCTTTTTCTGTTGATCTCGGAAACGACCATTTTTTTTCTAACAACTCGTCGCTTAAATTCGTGATCACGCAAAAATCTTTGGACTGTCCGTGGGTGAACAGAGTCATTAGCATCCCTGCTTTCATTAAATTCGTTAGTAATGTCCCTTAAAACCCGTCCTCTGTTAGTTTTAGTATGTCTTATTATCCAGTTTTGATCCCTTTTTGACAGCTTCCGAGGGCGTCCTTTTCTTTTCAAGGTTCTGACTTCACCAGTCAACAAATATTTTTTCCAAATAGATCTGATGGTTGATTCAGGTATTTGTAATAAATTCACTATTACCGATGTTTTTTGCCCCTCCAGTTTCATGTCCACAATTTTTTTTTGACATCATTTGATATTTCTGTCGATTTCCTACCCATCGTAATCCCCGTTTGTTTACATGAAATTCCAGACAGCAGACGATAAAAAAAAATAGATATAACGTCACTTCCGATGTGAAGACAACTCTGTAAAAATTTGGGATGTCAACACGGCATTTAATTAGAGTTATTGCCCATTCCCCGAGCGAAGCGAACAGCGAGAACGACGCCATTGCGTAAAAATCGCGAATACTTTTGTCATAGCGCTGTATATGTATTTGTACTTAATTGAAAGTGACAAATTGGCATTGGAGAAATGGAAAAGGTTTTGACAGTTACGAGACAGAAAACGATCCAAAGCAAATAATAAGTACATCGTCCATAACAATTTTAGCGAAAGAACTCGGTACAAAACCGTCTAAGCATACCAAGTGTGAGAAAAAAACAACGGTCGAAAACAATTATTTTTAACAAATAGCAAGTATCATTACAATAGCTGAAATATGATAGTGACATAGATTGTACGGTACTTAGTACTTACTGGCAGGCCAATATTCAAAACAACACATTTGAGGTTGCAAAATTTTTCCATTTGGTATGGATTAATTCATTATGATGAATATGAAGTGCTGGATAGTGCACAACAATGAAAGAGTTAAAGGAAGTATGTTTTATTGTTTTAAATGAAATCAAAATGGTTTTGTCGTAAGTGTTATCTTTATAATCATTATTATTTATAGTTTACGGTGGGGCAAGTAAAAATTGAATTAGGGCAAGTGAAATTTAACCATGCACTTGCCCATGGACAAGTGCTTGAAAAATCTATTTGTCAGCCCATGATAAGTGTTACGTATTTTTTTTAAATAGGTATTTAATAGTTTTTTTTCTTTACTGAAAATTTCGTTGAAATTGATAAGTACGCCATCTTCCGTGATAGTACCTAGTAATTCTCAAAGTGTACGACTGTTGAATAATATTTTCATTTTTCTAAGTTTACTTGTCAAAGATTTCATTGCCAAAATTGAAGACAGATCATAACTTGGCTTAGACATCCCCCTCCCCCTTTTTTAAAACACCTTAAACATTATATAGTATGAACATATGCTTAATTTTTAATTTAACATATTATATTGAATAAATTCAAAAAGGATTGAAAAACAGGCAAAGCCTTTACTTGTCTAAAAGGTCAAGACAACAAGGAGTATGTTTACATGTTTTAAAATATACTAATAACCAATTATAAAGATTCACAGGCAATTATCACTCATTAGTATTTTAGAATAAAAATCAAGATGGTGTCAGACCCCCTAAATATTATTCACTTACTGTTCCATCAATATATAAAAATTTACATTTAATAACCATTAGGTGTGTATTGATCCCCTCTCCCCCGCCCTAATGCCCCACAAATCATTTAAATACCATCGCTAACATAGTATGTTAATTGTTTTATATATCTCACAATAAACAAACAAGTACCCATATTTCAAGGTAAAAGCTTTATCTCTGGTATCATATTGTATATGATTGTTCATATCAGGCATTATTTGCTCCTTTTTGGGTAAAGCAATGCACCCGTATTACGTCATGTAATGACGTCGCAGACAACCAACGTTTGAGCGAAGTCGTGGAGAAATGTCACTGCTATTGTTGTTAAATGGGCATTTCAAATCATATGCATTAGCAGACATAAAGAAAAGTTCCTTCAGAAAAGATTGGTTTGTATTATTGGTTATTAGTATTTTATAATTTTCGATTGAAAATTGATTGCACGGCAGCCTCGATATTAGGAGAGGGGTTCCCCGGTGACCTGGAATGCAGTGCACTCCTTGTGTTAGGTATTAGTATTTTTCTATTAACTGAAAAATTGGTAAAATTGATTGGTACGCAAACTCCTGTCGATGAAATCAACGATTGTGAAAAAATAAAACATTGGCGATCCCTTCGCGATTTTAATATGTAGCAATATATAGCAATAGAAATTTTGTGTCATAAAGTGCAAATGAACAGCTTCTTCAGAAATCCACAGACTGTATACATATGGATGTGTATAAAAAACATAATTATTACATGATCATATTTTTATCACACTAATGTTACATTTTACATAATCAAAACCTCATCTACAATGTACAGACTTTCAGTTTCAAGGTTACATAATTCAATCCTTTTATTGTCATATAGCTTTGAAACAAAAGAAATTTACAATACATTTTACAATACGTACCTACATTCCTACAGTGTACGACAGTAACCAAATTTTCTTTACTTAAAAACACACCTCGATCCTGAACAGTCAACTTCTAGATGCGCAGTGTACCGGAAGTGACTGTTTTTCAAGGTAGCCAGACGTCTCGGCCCATCAAGCCAAGACGAATGGACCCAAAACTTAAGACAGGTCGGTCCATGATTAAGACGAAATTTTAGGCCTAACTAGCTGCAGAACTGTACCTCGGTGGTCTAAAAAATTGGGATGGACGTCCATCAGATCCCCTTTTCTGAAACCAGCGAACTACTGTGCAGCTGCTATACAGGTTAGATACTAGGGCGAACGAACCGTTCGCCCTAGTATCTAACTTGTTTTCGTTCGTATGTGCTTTACGTAATATTACGTGAAATATATGGAGATAACGAACAGTATTCAAGCTCAAAAGTCCATTAAGCAATACAAAATAGGAGCAGAGCAAACACGGACCTCTAAACTTCAGAGGTGGGATCCGGTACCATGGAGGAGTGAGCATCCCCTGCCGACCGGTCACACCCGCCGTGTGCTCCTTGTCATGATCGGGAAATAACGGAAAAATCCGTCGACAATTCAGTGTGTAAATAATGGCCTAACAATTAGTATGAAAAACGTCAGTCAGCATTTGACTCAATGATAAATTGTATTTGCTGACAAGGAAACTGACCATAGAACTTACGAAAATGATGACTTTAAACGAGACAGCTGATATTCTTGTTTCATCAACTTGTTTGTCAATAATTTACCTCGTGTTAGAAATTGTACATACGTAGAGCATGCTCTTGCGTATCGAATCAGCTGAGAGATATATAACCCGTATGCAGGTGATGAAGGTAATAGGCATGGCATGTAGGAGTTTCAGTACCGTTTTTAAAAGGGAGCATCCAACAAAAATAAGAGCAGAGAACTGACTAAAAAGTTTGACAAGCCAAAAAATAAATAAATAAATAATAAAAATAAATAAAAGGAAAATAATTTGTCCAAACTCCACAGTCCTATTGCGGTGGGGGGGGGGCCGGATCCAAAAGTCCACCTGGGGGGGTTTTGAGGCCCGTAGGGCCGAAGGGGGGGGCATGGGAGGGGGTGTCCCCCTCCCATAGGTGGGGGTTCGGGGGGCCTCCCCCGAGAAATTTTCTTTAAAAATGGCTCCAAATGGTGCATTTTCCAGCATTTTAGATTGAATTAGTTAGTTTTTGGCCACTTTTTTCCTAGTTGTTTTTCAAGACCAACCTACCCAAATTTTCAAGAAATTGAACAAAAAATTAAAATTTTAGGATTATTTTTAACTTCCATGTTAACTTGAAAAATGAGACTTTTCTAAAGAAAAAATTAAATGTAAAATCTGACAAAATTAGAAGTATCGCCATTTGCTATATAATATCCAATTCTTCATTTTAAAATGCACGTCCAACACACTGTCGCATGTGAAGCTTTGTCTACCAAAATACAACTGCATGATGTGCAATTTTTCAACACTTAGAATATTCGAATTCTGTGTAGAAACCCTAATTACTCTTTTCAACTACTTGACTATACTGTTCATATAATATTTAATATAAACACATAATGATATTTCATATTGAAGAATAAATATAAATTATTTTGGAAAATAATTGGAATTATTGCTTATTCATGGGGGGGGGGGGGTAATTATAATTTCTAGCATAAATGCACTCTTTAATTCTATTTTTTTTATCCACTTACCTGCCCTAAGTTTGAAAAAAAATCTTGAAAAACAATCAATAAAAAAGTGGCCAATTCTTGTTTTGACAGGACCTCTAATTTATACGTATTAGTTTTACCACAATTCATTATACAAAGTTGTAACCGTTAGTTGGGTTTTATTCAACAACATTCAACTGTAATTTAAAAAAAAATGCAGATCTTTTGCTTTTTAAAATTGCATTGTAACTTCCATCTACAAAAGGAATACTTTCAATGTGCTTTTTGGTACAGGTCACAACGTATTTCAACTAGTATACATCCCTGATGTATTAATTATTTTTTTCTTCTATTAAATAATAATCACAGTTTATTCATGTAGTTTAATAAAGAAAATAACATTCAATTATCGAAGAAAGAAGAAAATTCTCGAAACAATATTAATTTAGCCAAAACAAAACCGTAATAACTATGTGCAGTTTTGGTTGTTAGTGTATGACGTTGCGTCATCACTAGCTGCACGGACTATCATGATCTCTGCATGTACAGTACTGTTGATTACCTGTATATTGTGTGCGCTCAAGCGGAAAGGGATTTCGCATGGTGACTGTTTATTTCACCTCTTTGTATAAAACAATGGGCTTGGATAGAGTCGCATTTATGCAATATATTGTTAAAATGACACTTGTAAAAAAAAATTTTTTTGATCGGGCGGGGGGGTTTTCCCGAACCCCCCCCAAACCCCCCTGAATCCGCCACTGGCCCCGGGGGGGGGGGTCTCAGCCAAATTTTATTTTTTTAATACATTACCACATTACCATAATTTAACTATATACATGATACAGACCTACCGCAACAAAACGTGGGAAGGGGGAACCAGCCTTTCAATGAACATTTTCAACAGTGGCTATGTTAAAGTTGGGGGGACCCCTGCCCGAATCCAGGATGTTTCGCACAAAATCTGTTTCGCCATCGGATGGTTCACGCCCGTATTTGCCAATGCAATACTCTCAGAATGCTTGTTAGTTTAATGCTGTGCATTCTTCATCCAGTCACGATAGCCTAGTGGTAGGGCGATCGCTTCGTGAGACATGTGAGATCGAGGGACATCCCAAGAAATCCCGTCCGATTTAGCTTTGAGCTGAACTCAATACAAGTGCTATTAACGCTAATCACCGATATTCCCTTAAGAGTGATTCGAAACAATTTATGGCAGAATCTTGAAGAGGTGGATCTAAAAAAAAAAAATACTTTTTCGAATATTTTCCTCGGATGTCATTGATAATTATAGCATTTATTTCCTTTAATATGCTCAATTATTTTGCTGCCACGCGTTCTTCTACTTTTTTGCATGTGGAATCTATTTAAATTTTATTTAGAATTAGTTAAATTAATCTTAAAATTTAGCGATTTCTTTTTCAATATAGCCTTAAAATATTTTTAAATCTAAGGAGAATCCATAGTGTTCAAGTCTCTCTAAGACACCGCGAGTTACCCCATACCCTGCATATTTGACCTTTCCCTTGAGAAGAAGGTAAACATGGCCTATTTACCTGTTTACACCCTTCCTACTACGCATACAAAGGCAACATTTCTCAATATTTGAAATTTTAATTATTTTTCCCCAGACACTCTCCTTCCCATCTATGCCCTAAAATCAGCCCATTCCACCCCCGTATACATCCGAAGACATATTATCCTGTGTTTTTATATGGCACTACCTGCGTAAAGAAGATGGGCGTACTTGGCGTGCGATCTGCTTGGTCGGCTGACCAGAAGTGGACAGACTTTACAAAGTTACGCACATAGGAAAATGTTTAGATTTACATTGAAATAGCTTTCAAATTTGAAATATCACATAAATAATAAGCACCTAACAAGATATTAGGGTATGATACACGTAGACGAAATGAAGTTTCAGTAGGGTTGAAAAATTGCCTTCGCTCCCCTTGCAACTGAACCAAAGTTGATCTCTTTCGAAACTTATAAATCAGTAAATAAAATTCAACTGATAAACAACGTGATTGTTTGTATAAAAAAGAAAAAGAAAAAGAAATTGCTCCGTCCGAGGACCGAACCAAAAACTACTCGATTTAGAAGTGCACAAGGCTAGTAACGCATACTACTGAGCTAGCTATCATCGCTACATAAACACTCTGGAATTTAAAATGACAAAGAATCAACGCATTTACACATTGGTATTTTTTTAGGAAAAGGTTCATTTTTTATAGTCTCTGGGTCTTTTCTCCATTTTTTTTTTTTACAAATGTTTGTTCGTTTCTTTGAATACGAACGCACACAAAAGTCTTTTTAAAATCGTGGAGAGATGACCCAGAAATAGCAAATTTTTAGAAAAACGTGTTTAAAAATGTAGCATTTTGTACCAAATGACTCATCTAGCCATGTTCCAAGTTGTTTTTAAGGAAATCAAAACACACTTTGGGGAAAATATTTTCATTTCCTATTTCATAGGAACATAATACATCAAAAGAATGTTAAAATTTAATTTTACAGTTCAATAAAGTTTTGACTTTTCAAGTGCGCCCCGATTCCTGTCGAATGTCAATCAAAAGCGCCCTCGTTCTTAGTAACCTGTGATACACTTATACTTTCTAACATCAAAATAAGGGTTACAAATTCAAACATGTATTTTAATTTCCTTTTTATTTGAATTTATTTATTGTTTACTCGTTTATTTTCTATAATTATATGTTTCATTTTAAACTCGTTATTATTTTTGAGCACGTAGGAAATTGAAATCACCCCCCCCCCCCAATGAAAGGCCTTATATTGTTCTTTTAAAGCTTTAATTTTAAATCTGAAAAAATTTTGGATCCTTCCCTCAACAGTGCTGACATCATTTTGTCTCGCATCACTCTAGATCTCATGGGTAATATAAAGTTTAAGATTAGTGTTAATTGCGCTTTGATTGAATTCAGTCTAAAGCTACACCGGAGAAAATCCACAGAATATCTTCCCATGGTCCCGGTTCGATTCTCGTTCGCTGCGTCGTGTCAAACCTAAGATGTAAACATAGGTAGTGACTGTTCCTTCGCCAAGCGCCCGGTACTAGAAGTGAAAGTCACGGATCTTTCGGATGAGACCTTAAAAACCGAGGTCCTGTGTCACGGTACATAGGCGTCGGAAGCAAATTGAAAGTGGGGTGGCTAATTGAAAGTGAGGGGGGGGCTAACCCAACGAAGCCCCCTAGCCCCCCCCCCCCCCGGGGTTCGGACGCCTATGCGGTATAGACGTTGGCACGATAAAGACCCTCACTGCTCAATGGCCCTTAGTACCGAGTAAAGGTCTAAATTTGAAGCCCCTTCACCGGTATATCATATGGTGACGTCTCTATATGCATGATATGAGCATATGAGTGACGTAAAACAACATACAATCAATCAAGCAATCGAAGACATGTCATTGGGTCTAAATGTCCGTGGGCCGAAGTGTCGTTGGGCCGATGTGTCTAACATTCGACATGGCGGTCGAGCCAAGTAGCGCAAAGAAAAGGAAGACAGAAGACGATTTTGAGCCTCCAGGAAACTATGAAAAATTATCTTCATTTGCAGAATTTGAATTTTGCAAACTGTTGAAGAATGACATGAGGAGTAAAACAGCATTTATTCACGCAAAGTGTAGAGGGAAAGAAGCTGTTTTACTGATGGAGAAACGTGCGTTTGAACCTAAAACTGTGCAGAATTTGTTATCCGAGAAAACCGAATTGGTTGAAACATTGAAAAATGATATATACAGTACTTATAATACCTATCCTGAAAAAGAACTGAACGGTATGTTATTTTGTAACGGTATGTGAAATGTTTGAACGGGGCACAGGGGGCTTGTAAAGTTTATTGAAAAATATTTTGAAGAACGATAACTCTTGTAGAAGGAAAGATAACTCTTGTAGATGGATGCATTAGCACAGAAAACAATGTGATATTCTGGTTTAAAAAGCAACGCTTCGTTATGTTTTTTAATGTGAATTAGATATGTGATGATAGTAAATATCAGGGATGGGGTAATTGATAAAAGTAATTGTAAATGAGTGTAATTAATTACATTTTTCAAAGTAATTGAAAGTAATTTGTAATTGACAATTTTTTCAATTTCTTGTAATTGAATGTAATTAATTACAATGAAAAAATACCCTGTAATTTCAATTACATTTCAATTACTTTACATAATGCATATTATGTGTATTTAAGAGGAAAATATTTCCAACACAGTCACATTTTACAGTTATTTTAATTTATTCAAAGGAGTCCTTCTGTTTTTCAAAATCTTAAACTCTTTTATATCTCAATAAATGAATTTGATATATTGGCTTGTTTATAAAAATATTAGTTTGTTTTATGATTATATAAATGCACATAATGAATTAATACTAGTTTAATGTTTAACCAAAATTTTGTTCTACCTCTCATTGGTAACTACCTCTCATTGAAAACTTGCTTTTAGTCAAATTTCATAAAGGCAGTCAATTGATAAATGTATACATGTATGACTAGGTCTTATGTTGATGAAACACAAACATGACAGGCACCAGACATCATTTATTTTAGATATTCCCCTATCTTAAATTTACATGTATTTGTTCTTCAAGATTTTTGAAAATGAAACAAAAGTAATTGGAATGTATTTGATTTCATTCTTCAAAGTAATTAATTACATTTGTAAAAATCAATGTAATTGTAATTGCAAGTAATTGACAATTTTTTTAATGTATTTGAAAGTAATTAATTACATTTCAAAGTAATTGACCCCAACCCTGGTAAATATTATTTTCATAAATATCCTTAATTCTCATTATATCGTGGGTTCCATTGCATCGTGGTATTTTCTAAAAATTAGGATACATAGTTCATATCCTTTTTGTTGATGGACTATCTGTCTGTCGTCTGAATGTTGACTTTTGTGATGGTTAAAAAGTATGGATCACCTGTTGGAAAAATATTTATTCAAATAAAACAGAATTTTACAGATTTCCATTCCCGTTTTTATTTTATTTACTAGACCAATGAATATATAACCAAGTAAAATCCATAATTAAGTTCATATTTTGAAAGCCTAAAGTTTGTATTATTGTTAACACTTTGTGACAGTGCCAAGCCTCCATGTTTTTCAATACCGCGATACAATGAGACTCTCCACTTTAGGAGGTAAATAAGACTTCCTGTTTTAAAAATACATTAAAAAGTAAACGAAGTAAGCTGAGAAAATAATTAGTCACTAAAAAGTTAGGCCATTGATAGGTTCATGAATAGCATTTGGTGAAAAGTTAATGTGAGAATTTGGAATAACTTTTTTACGCAAAAGAAATAAGTACCGCGATATTATGAGACACCAGTATACCTCATATTTTTAATTTTAGGATGAGATAAAAAATCATTGATCTTTCTGTTCACCATATCAAATTTTCTTCCTATCATGATTAGACATGATATTTACTTCTGAAAAAGTAAGCAACGCTTCATACTTCAAACTATTTTCCTTTTGAATCTAATGCTGTTGTTGTTAATGAAAATCAATGTAGGAAATTTAAAAAAAAAAATGGTGAAATTCAGAGCAGAGGGATATTTCACCTCAAAACAACAGTAAGCTGCGCCTAGCGCAAAGCCTACCAGTCAGTCTCGCGCTGAATCTGAAAATCATGATGACCATGTTATTGAGGAAATTCGGGAGGATGTGACTAGTGAGTCACTGAGACTGTCACACAGAAAGACAAATAACCACAATTTCAACACTCAAAGTTAGTAATGAGCAAAGCCAATTTACTTCCATAAATGGCCTACACATGTTTGTTCTGTTTAACGGTTTATTCAGAATTAAATTGATGACAAAATGCTAGAAAAGCATCTAGTAATAATGAAAATACAGCTGTAAAAAGGAAATATTTATGACAGTTTTAACTTAAAAACAACTTGTTAAAAATTGCTTGCCACTTGAAATAAAGGAGGCTTTAACAAATGTATATTTTTCAGAAAAACAATGCTTCTTACCCCACAATGGCCAGTATGCAAAGTCAAAGTTGGTTGAATAATGAAGGAATATGAGCATGCTGACCTCCAATATGGCGGCCAACGGGAAATAACTCTTGCTAATTTGGGCCTACTGAAAACTATCTATATGATCTATAAAGCCCTACACTAGCTAGCACCAGAGTGACTCAGTTGACCTAAAAAGGATTCTATATAGTTTCTGACTTGCTAGTCAATGCCAAAAGTAAAACTTCTGGATCCCTCTTAAAAAGTAAGACCAGTCCAGCTTGAGTTAATTTGTAACAGTTTTGTGTAAGGATAACAAGAGGCCCATGGGCCACATCGCTCACCTGAGCACATTGGCTAAGTGAAAGCACAAATCAGTTCAGTATTTGAAAAGATTAGGGGGGGGGGGGGGCACTTGAATTTTAAACTACCTGATGATGCTTCCATGTCAATATAACAAATGACTTTGTTGTACATGAAATTTTTTTAAAAAAATTTCCCATATATTCCTTTGTAAAAACTTGATCCCCCATTGTGGCCCCACCCTATACCCAGGGGTAATCATCTGAACAAGAATCTACACTACCTGAGGATGCTTCCATATCAAAATGACTAAACATGATTTTCTGTTCTTGAGAAGAAGAAATTTTCCTATATGTTCCTATGTAAAATTTTCGATCCCTCATTGTGGCCCGACCCTATCCCCAGGGGTCACCATTTTAACAAACTTGAATCTACAATATCTGAGGATGCTTCCATATCAAAATGACTAATCATGGCTTTGCAGTTCTTCTTCAGAAGACATTTTCCTATATATTTATATTTAAGACTTTGATCCTCCATTGTGGCCCTACCCTACCCCCGGGGTCATGATTTAAACAAAATAGAGTTCACACTACCTGAGGATGCTTCCACATAAATATGACCAATCAGGGCTTTGGTGTTCCTGAGAAGAAGATTTTTAAAAATTTTTTCCTATATATTTCTATGTAAAACATTGATCCTCCATTGTGGCCCCATCCTACCCTCGGGGGTCATGATTTGAACAAAAGAGAGTCCACACTACCTGAGGATGCTTCCACATAAATATGACCAATCAGGGCTTTGCTGTTCCTGAGAAGAAGATTTTTAAAATTTTTCCTACATATTTCTATGTAAAACTTTGATCCTCCATTGTAGCCCCACCCTACCCCTGGGGGTCATGATTTGAATAAACATGAATCTGCACTATCTGAGGATGCTTCTATATAAAAACAACCCATCAGGGCTTTGCTGTTCTTGAGAAAAAGATTTTTCCTATATATTTCTATGTAAAACTTTGATCCTCCATTGTGGCCACACCCTACCCCACGGGGGTCATGATTTGAACAAACTTGAATCTACGCTACCTGAGGATGCTTCTATATAAATATGACTGACATTATGGTTTTGCTCTTCTTAAGAAGAAGATTTTTAAAGATTTTTCCTATATATTTCTGTGTAGAACTTTGATCCTCCATTGTGGCTCCGCCCCACCCCAGGGGGTCATGATTTGAACAAACTTGAATCTACACTACCTGAGGATGCTTCCATATAAATATGACCAATCATAGCTTTGCTGTTCTTGAGAAGAAGATTTTTAAAGATTTTTGTTATAAATTCCTATGTAAAACTTTGATCCTCCATTGTGGCCCCGCCCTACCCCCAGGGGTCATGATTTGAACAAATTGAATCTACACTACCCGAGGATGTTTCCATATAAATATGACTTATCATGGCTTTGCTGTTCTTGAGAAGAAGATTTTTAAAGATTTTTCCTATATGTTTCTGTGTAAAACTTTGATCCTCCATTGTGGCCCCGCCCTACCCCCGGGGGTCATGATTTGAATCAACACTACTTGAGGATGCTTCCACATGAGTTTCATTTTTCTTGGCCCAGTGGTTCTTGAGAAGAAGATTTCTAAAAGATGTTATTCATTTTTCACTAATTCTTAATTATCTCCCCTTGAAAGAGGACGTGGCCCTTCATTTGAACAAACTTGAATCCCCTTTACCCAAGGAAGCTTTGTGGCAAGTTTGGTTGAAATTGGCCCAGTGGTTCTGGAGAAGAAGTCGAAAATGTGAAAAGTTTACAGACAGACGGACGGACAGACGGACTACAGATAAAATGTGATCAGAAAAGCTCACTTGAGCTTTCAGCTCAGGTGAGCTAAAAAGGGATATCATCTAGAAGAATACATGATTTGTTTATGTCTCAAGGACAACATAAACCTTCATGTACAAAGAAATGGACTAACAATTTATCACTACAAGATGACTTTCATTGGAAACAAGTTATATTTATCTTAAAAATCTAACAAAAGATACAACATTGTTTTGGTTTCAGTACATAATTTTACCTGGAATTCTTGGAGTGAATAAATATTTGTATTTTTAAAAAATTATTGATAATCAACAATATGCACTGTGCTCACCTGAGACACTTAAACATTTATTTAAGATAATTTGGTCATCCTTAGAAGATTGAGGTGAAATCTTGTAGAACATTTTAGTTTAATACAAAAACTGTTACAGTAATACTTTGTACTGTAGACAATGATGTGGGTTTAAATATGATTATTGTATTAGTAAAGAAATATATCTTTCAAACATCAAGAAAAAAAAGTACCATTTATTTAATGATTTATTATTGTACCTCAATAATTATTTTATTATAGAAAAAATAATTACATGTATATGGTACAGTATTATTAAATTATTTGAAAAAAGATGGTCAAATTGGAAATGTCTTTTTCAAAATAACTCTCTAGCTTTGGAATTTTAAATTAGGTAATACATGTACATGTATTAATATTTGTTTCATCCCTCTTCCGTGTGCATTTGTCTGTATGTGAGTGTGTGTCTGTATGTGTATTTATAAGTGTTTGCTTTTGTATATAACATGTTTGTTTCTGCAAATAAAAAAAAATATTTGGGGTTCGATCCCCATGGCAAAACATGGACACTGCTATTCTTTGTATTACCGTATAAGTGGAAATTTTAGCGAGACGCAAATATAGCGATTTATTCTTAAAAAGATGGAACACACAGACAAAATTGCTAACGCACCACCTAGATAAATTAATTTTTTTTTTTCAAAACTTGTTTATGTTTTTGATATATAATTATGTTACTTTAATTTAAAAAAAATGAGGCATTTAAATGTCGTAATTGATAAATAAGATTGTTTACTGAAGCATAACCATTTCATAGAAAAAATTAAAATCATGCCCATCTTTTTTGGTGGAATAAATTTCTTTTTTTTTTCTTTGTGATTGTGTTTTTTATGTTTGTACTAATTTAAAACTCAGGAAAAAAGTTACACCGTATGCGGCGTTTGACTCTAGAAGAGCGTGCTAACCCATACCAAAATAAAGTACAAAAAAGTATACTTTAATGCTACTTTTGTACTATATAAATTTGTGCTTTTTAGAAAAAGGTCAGAAAAAGTATACTTTTTTGTACTGGGCCAGATACCTCTGAAAGCTGATGACATTTTTTTGTACTTTATTTGGACTTAGTTTTTCTCCACAGTACTTTTTTTGTACTTTTTAGGACTTAGTTTTTTTCCACAGTACTTTTTTTGTACCTAATTTGGACTTAGTCTTTCTTCACTGTACTAAAAATGTACTTTTCTGGGACTTAAACTTTTTTGGCAAAATCGGTAAAATAAGGATGTACTTTTTATGTACCTAATTTGGACTTAGTCTTTTTTCACTGTACTAAAAATGTACTTTTCTGGGACTTAAACTTTTTTGGCAAAATCGGTTAAATAAGGATGTATTTTTTATGTACCTAATTTGGATTTAGTTTTTTTCTCATTGCAGTGTTAAAAATTAATTTTGAAATTTCAAGCAGATTATTCAATGATTAAAAAAAAAACTGTAAAGTGATGAAATGATATTACAATCTATGTATGATGTTAATACATAGTGTTTAAAAAAATGTGGAACAAGACAGGGGGTGTAGAACACAGTTTTTATCAAATGAACAATTTGTTCATATAAAAATTATTAATTACATTATTCTTATGATTTAATATGGTTTTATTCTAATGTGAGCATTCATAATCCAATTATATTATTAGCATGAGAGTATAGGTATATGTATATTTGTTGCAGGAAAAGGGGGGATGAACATTATTGTTACAAATGCCAATGGTTTTAAGATTATTGATTCAGTTGAATAATTCATAGGGAATAAAATAAAATCTGTTATTGCTCCTTTAGTCTTCTCTCTTCACCCTACGAAATATCTAAGTTCTGAAAATTAGGAGGGGGGGGGGGGGGTAGTAGTCTTTTATACATGTATCAATATTTTTATCATACAGTGTTCATTTTATGTTCAACAGAAGTCCTAAATTATTCATGTTATTATAATCATCAAGATCTAGTGAACTTTCTGTAAATTACATTGTAAATCTGAATAGTCTTGAGTAATTATCTCCCCCTTCTCTCTCTCTCTCTCTCTCTCTCTCTCTCTCTCTCTCTCTCTCTTGGGAAATACAAAAATGTAACATTATTTAATGGGAAATCTTCTATGCAATATTCTGCAAAGGGAATTCTATATATCAACATGAACAAGTAGTCCAGTTATATTTCACAACTCTCTCTCTCTCTCTCTCTCTCTCTCTCTCTCGTGTGCAAACCATGTTGATTTCAAGTGACACAGGTGTTTGTACTTAATGACCTTTGTTGTCTAGACTTGTGGAAACTTGTGAAGTTGTACATTTCACAATAAGATTTGGTGAATCTTTACGAAATTACCTATAATAGATTTGGCTATCATGGTAAATAAAACGGATGAGCATGATTAATGAGAAATGCGGGCTAAATTAATAAAAGTAAAATAGGGTTTATAGTGTTACATATTTTAATAATTAAAAACGGAAATAGGAAGGCACGAATATAAATACAAAAGCCTCCAAGATGCACCATGCCCATCGTTTTATTTATCACAAGGAACTTCGTCATGTTTACATGTACACGATTTATATAAGTAGCATGTGCAAAATTCCATGCTGTAACAGATATTTCGACATTGAGAATGAAGACTGCCAGTTTGATTAGGATGTCTTAGCAGTTAACAAGGGCATTCAGAATTTCTTGTGGCTTTATTAAATAAAATAATTTCATTTAAAAACAATAACAACAAACAAACAAAATGGCGACGACGATCATAAAACGAACTGGCGATCACGATGATGGTAAAGCTTCCTATCGAGTATTACATAGAAAACGCTTTAAAATAAATTTGATGACTTAAAAAACATTATTACGGGAATTTTTGGTGTTTTTATGAACTAATTTAGTAATTATTTCCTTTTTTGATCACGTGACTCTTACGAAGTCTACGATTGGTCAACATCGAAGCGCGGATTTTTTCAGAGACGATTTGAAAATTGGTGGGATGGAAATGCCGAGAACAAAAAGGAGATAAAGAAGTCGGTAAGACTATATTTATATTTAAATTTTATATGTCGTTAGCAGGAAATGCATTTTACCACTTTAGAAATGTATTCAGTGGAGAGTTTCAATGTAGATTTTACGTAATTGTGGACATTTGTGTCTTCGATTTCTCGTTTGTTTTGATCAGTATGACGATGTATATAAACTTAAGTTAACATACTGAAACATGCTTTTTCTCTGGCTCAATGTAACATGAATCATTTAGTTCCTTGACATATTCAATTCCATATTTCAGTATAATTCATGCAATAGGTTTATAATACAGTCAGCATTGGTCAGTATCTGGGAACATTTACTGTAGCCTAGCTAAGTCTTGGCATGATAAAAATAAATACATATCAAATCTACGAATTTTGTAAGATTAAAGTTTGTAAAAGTAATGGATTTTTGTTAAACATGTTAAAAGGGAGGATAGTTTGTGTGTTGTGGTTGGTAGTGATGGTGGTGGGGAGGGGGGTGAAGGGGTAGTAATAATCATGTGGTTGATTAAACAAGCAAAAAGTATCAGCATTTACATGTATCTGAAAAATTTAAAGTTGAACTAGATAGTTATACTGATCATCTTTCCAGGGTGAAAAGAACTTTAAAAGGGGGGGGGGGCTATATAAACATAATATTGAGACACATGATTATTTTTCTATTTGCTCATATAACATTAGGAATTCAGACAGGGATATCAAACTCACTTTACAATTTTTCAAAATCATTGTCAGGTTTAAAAAAAAATGAAAGTAATTAAATGTTTGTGTGTGGATATAATGCCGGAGAAGTTCTTAAATATTCAAGTTGCCTGATTTTTCTTTTATAATTTTCAGCAGTGCATGCATGTGTTTTTTGCCATGAGCATCTCACTAATATGCAGAGCCATAGGAAAATGCTTCAACAATTTAAGTGTATCTTATCATCAGTAAGTACATATAAATCTAATTTTATTTCTGTAAACTACAAAATAGACATATCAAATTAGTAGGCTTCTCTGTCATTAATATACTCATGCACTAAAAAGACTTATTTTAAAACTTTTAAAGTGATAGGGATGATCGAGGGTTAATTTTTTGGATTTTCACATAAGAATTTTGAGTTTTAATTGGTTTTCAAGTTATTCGAATATTAAACTGAATATATGATTCTATATGTCAGTCTGCCATGTATTAAGCACAGGAATGCTGCTTTTTGAGAACATGTTTGATTTCAAACTGAAAAAAATATGCTTTGATTATTTAACTTTTTTTGCAGAATCCAAGGAAAAGTACTTGAAGGCTGAAATCATTTAGCATATTCAAATGAAGATCAGTGAAAAAATGGGTGACATTAACACTGCTATGCAGTCAAAGGTTAGTGCACTGAATTGTGTCAGCAAGAAAATTCAAACGGGATGACTAGACTGTGAAGGAGCAGATATGATCTGTGAGCAGATCAATCAGTGACATAACCATGCATTACAAGTTACTAGACTATAAAGGATCAGATCTTGTTATTTACAGAATTATAATCTTGTTGATGATTTAATGTTCCAATATATTCTTTAAATTATTTATGGAAGATTAGTACTGAAAATAATGAATAATGTAATGAAGATGTGGGGTTCATGCTTCTGAATTTTGATAAAAGCTAGCATTTAAGATTTTTGAATTGTAGCTAATATTTCATAGAGATTTCCCCATTTCCGGTTTCTCTGATTTTTTTCTGATAAGCTGAATTTTTTTCCCTATACTCAGAGCTCCCACTGGAGCAAAAATATTTTTCGCCACTTTTCGCGATGAAAGGAATCACATTTTTACATCTCGTCTCTACATGTGTACAGTGTTACACACTCCACTAATAGCACTATTTCAATTTGTTTATATCACATGCATTATTTTAAAGTTGTGTCCACTTACAAAACTGATATAGGAATTATTTCTACATTTATACAATTAATTTGATACTGATATTAGCCAACTCTTGACAGTAGATGTCCTCTTGTTCATAACTTTTTAGCCTGGGGAGGGGGGTTACAGACTTAGTAAAGATATATGACATTTTTTTTAAAAATGAAAAAATAATATAATAGGCGAAAATTTTAATCATATCAACAATTTATTGTGAAAAGAAGTAATTAAAATCAGGTTTAAAACTTGGCTTAATTTAACAACTTGGACACTGGGTGTATATGCATGTAAATTCATATAACTGAAAATAATTCAGCGTAATTGACAAAAGTATTGTTTTGTTTCCAAGCCAGTATCTCTTTCACTCTTTGTCAGATTATGGTATAATGAACACACTATTTTAACTTTAATCAGGTAAAATTAGCAGCCATGCTCCGCAATTTTCGTCATTTTTTCCTACTTTCGGTTTAAAAAAAACAATCTATATAGATCCAGATTTTATTGATTAAAATCTTTTATTAACTGACTTCATCTCCCAAAAACACTTCGTCTTTCCTTGTTTAATCCATCTTATATTATTTCAAGTAATTTTGTATCCCCTTACTGCTCCAGGCTAAAGTTACCTACTAAATCAGCTGTGTGCGTTCAAGCGAGACGTGATTTCCTACATGTACATTGCTTTGTTAGTTTCATGGAGTTTTCACACCCTGAATTCACACGTCTGCTTGCTTTAAATAAACAAAGGGGCTAATATGTATACATTGAATAAACAAAGGAGATAGCCAGGAGTTCACACACTTTTGTATGGTATATCTAAAAAAAAAGTTCATTTTCGCCACTTTTGAATTTCTTTTCGCCACTTTTGGAAAAAATTCGCAATTGGCGCAAATGGCGAATCACAGCTCGAGCCCTGATACTTCATATTTTTGTTAAAATTTCATGCTTTCAAAATACAATTTTGTACTTTTAATTGGTTTCATTTTAGTAAACCTGAGCTTAATGGCCATTTTTGAGGTTTTTCATTGTTCTTTCAAAATAATATATATGTATTTAAAAAAAAGGGGGGGGGTATTTGCTATATATTTCTTGGGGGGGGGGGTGCTTTTTCCCTACTTTTTTTTGTACCAATTAAAAAGTATACTTTTTTCGTACTTTCATTTAATTTTGACATTTTATTGTACTTTTTTAAGCATCAATCTAAAGAAGTACTATTTTTATACTTTTTCTGCATATATTTTTGTACTTTTCTCTGGAAGTATACTTTTTTTGTACTTCATACATTTTTGTACTTTTTTCTGGAAGTATACTTTTTTTGTACTGGAAGTATACTTTTTTGTACTGGAAGTATACTGTTTTTGTACTTCATATATTTCTGTACTTCTTTCTGGAAGTATACTTTTTTGGTACTGGAAGTATACTTTTTTTGTACTTCATACATTTCTGTACTTCTTTCTGGAAGTATACTTTTTTTGTACTTTTGTATGTTAGTTTTAAGAATATACTTTTTCTGTACTTCCAATTATACTTTTTATGTACTTTTCTCAAATATAGAAATGTACCAAAAGTATACTTTTATTATCTTTTTTTTGTACCCAAGAACCTAAGTTCTCATAAAGCACAAAAAAAGTATACTTTTTTTTACTTAATTTGGAACGACCAAATCCCTAGTTCCAAATTTAGTCGAAAAAAGTATACTTTTTGTGACCTTTTTTTGTACTTTTTTTTCGTACTTAATTTGTACTTAATTTTGGTATGGGAAGGCAGCCAGTATGGTGTCTGCAGAGGGTTCCTTTGGAAAATTTTGTGAAAAATTAAAACAATTAAAAGATTATGCATTTCTCTGATGAAATATTGCTGAAAATGGATTAACAATCATAAAAATGTTTACAATAGATAGCAACGGCATTAAGTAAGCACCTCACAATAACTTCAAGATTGTTCCACAAAATTGGGGCAACTGGAAGTTGGGTGGATTTGGTAGGGACACCCAAGGCACTGGATGACTACTAAGCGATATGGTAGTCAATCAGGGTATATAATTTGATTTTTTAATGGGAGACTGCTCCCGTCGCAACCTCACGGACCACCATTGGTAATCACCAACTTCATATCTTGGCAAAAACGGTGCGCAGTGCACGTCGGGAATTGGTTTTCGGACAAGAAGGTCCTTTAAGGGTCTTGTCATGACACCAAGACATTTGTCGATCAATCTGTTTTGGAAAAGATGGCATATTTTATATACTAGTACCAATCAGGCAATTGATCAATTCACAAATAAGAATAATAATTGGTGGGTTAGCAATTTTGTCTAGTGTATGTTTTTAGCAAGAAAGAATTTTAGCAATTTTTAAAATGCTCACTAAAGAAGCTCTTACAAATAAAATGCAATTAATTGTTAGCGATATTCAATTTTAGCGATCTTAGCACCCTTGTTAATAATGCCAAAATTAAATCCTCGCTAAAATTTCTACTTATACGGTATTGGGGGTATACATCCCTTATCCACAACTCCTCCCTATACAACTGCAGGGGATATTCACTTGTCTCAGAACTACTAAGCTAGTGAAATTCATTAAAATTCACATCATTAATTCACCAGTTCATTATTATTAAAAAACAAAAGTGAAACAGTATTTACAGTTTACTCATCTCATAACTTCTTTGTATCGCACTGTCAACTAGTGCTGGTATTGCAACTGAAAAATCGTATCTCGGTATATGTATTAATACTGTACTGTAATATTAAACTTTGTATTGCAATATCACAATACTAAATTTATATTCATTTTTCCTTTTTCTTTGCTTATTTTTTTTTTAATATGAAAACACATATGCACATATCACATTCTCAAGTTGATAACAAAATTGCCTGACCAAGTGGAAATCTAGTAAATATCCATTAAGTTTTAACTGCTACAGATTTAGTCCATAAACAAGTTTAGTAGCAATTTGAAAAATGTTTTCTTAAATAAGCCACATTTTAAATAATGTACAATTGAAAAACTTTAACCTTGGTCTCGAGCTGCCATACTGGGGCATCATTGTCTTGTTGGACATTGAAAAAAACTTCATTTTCTTCTAATTAGGTCTGAAAACCACGTTGATATTTCCTGCAACAAGTCATCACATTATGAAGTATACAGAGCAAGATTTCCACATCATACATGAGTCAGCAGGAGACTACAATAAAATCACTCTGCCGTACATAAAAAATAAAGCACTTAGTAATCAGGTAATATCTTCATATTTCACAAGAACTATCACAATTAAAAAGTCAGTGTTCCAGAATTAAATTGAGCTTTCCTTCAATTCAAAGAATTATCAGAAAATGGGAATATAATAATGCAATTTGTGATATCATAATACATTGATAAGCAAGAAAATTATATTTTTGAATAGACATGCATGCAGTTACAAAGAGCCCAAGTAATATTTGAAGCAATTGTCAACTAAAATTGAGTAGGGCCAAAGATAGCCCTAAGCAAATCTTGCTCTTTTCTTCTTTTTAACCAATCACCTTAAGGGGGTTGGTGCTTGTTTATAAATGTATATATTTATCAGTAGTGTATTTGTTGGCACATATATATGTGACTACTATGATATCGGTGGGGTGATTAGGCTTGAATGGTTTAAAACAATATAGTAAGTGGAAAGCAAGGTAAATATATTTTAAGAAGACATATTACAAATTGCTAGAAATAGTAAAAATTGGGTGGGGTCATTTAAAAATCTTCTTCTTAAGAACCACTGGACCAAAAAAGATGATAAGCTTACCAGAATTTTAGTTCCTATTACCTTTGATACAAAGTGAAACTAAGCAAATACTTTACTTTCAGTGGGTATACAACATTTTGAACAAAAAAACTGAAGCAGATCGGATCATATTTGAGGACTCTTGTTCAGAGACAGGATTTATTCTCCTCCCTGACATGAAATGGGACAGACAAGATGTGACTGCTCTTTACCTCCAGGCAATCGTTCACAGACGGGATATCATGTCTATAAGGGATTTAGATAAAAGCCATTTACCTCTTCTGAGAAATATTTCCGAGAAAGGTTTGGTGAGTTAATAATCAAATTCATTATGATTAAAAAATTCCAGAGATCATGTAATGTCCCTATACATGTAATTTAGGACAAAACACACAAATTTAAAGTTTTTTTGCATCCTTTTGTAGTTTCTATGGGAAAAAATGACGCTGTCCTTCACCATTTTCCTTCCATTTTGTGCTTAAAACCCCATTTAGTTTGGATGTTTACAGGGAATTGCTCCTAAATTACCTGCTCCTACTGCTTGATTACCTGGTGATTGATTAACATCAATTTGGAAAATTAGAATGAGTCAGAGTTGGCAAAAAAAAAAAAAATGGCATGATATTGTTTGCTTAAGTTTAAAAGAGAATTATTTTTCCCAACAAGGGAAGACTTTGTTGTTCCCAGCTTTCTTGAATGAAGGGACATTAAATATCATTCATCTGTTAGTCTGTCACAAAAATTTAACCTTGGTCATAACTTTTGAATGAGAAAAGCTAGGGCTTTCGTATTTCACATGAACACGTCGTCAGAAACCCACGGTTGGTCTCGCTTCTCTTACCTCTTAGGTAAGAGAAGCGAGACCGACCTGGGTTTCCCATGGTTTCTTAGGTATGAGAAGCGAGACTGACCGTGGGTTTCCGACGATGACATGAACATTACCTGTGACAAAAGCATTCCAAATAAACTATGACTTTTGACCTTGTGACCTTGACCTACTTCTCAAAAATTTTAACGTAACTTTAATCTTGGTCATAACTTTTGGATGAGAAGAGATTATAGGGCTTTCATATTTCAAATGTACATTATCAGTTAAAAGACCTCTCTGAACATACTATGAAGTTTGACCTAATTTTTAAAAAAAAAATTAACATTGATTATAACTTCTGAATAAGAAAAGATAGGCCACTCATATCCGACATACTGTAAACCAACTATTATTCGCGTCAAGTTTTATTCGTGATTTGTTGGTTTGAAATAAATCTACGACGATTAATTTTCACGACTGAGGAAACATTCTCTACAAATACAAAGCAAAATAAATGGTTCGCGGCGATAAATATTTGCGATTTAAAGTAGGTCGTGAAAATCACGAATATTTCTCGCAGGCGAATAAAAGTTGGTTTACAGTATTCATTACCTGTGACAATGCTTTGATTTTTGACCTTGTTAGCTTGACATTGAAGTTTGACCTAATTTTCACATTTCAAATTTTAACATTGGTGATAAATGAGAGAAGATATGGCATTCATTTTGACAAGTGCATTACCTTTGACGTTTCCGAATATGCTATGATATTTAACCCAGTGACCTTGACCTTCAAGTTTGAACCTAATTTCCAAAAATTTTATAATTGCTGATAACTTTCTAGGGAGAAAAGATAGGACATTCATAAATGACATGTGCATTTCTTGTGACGTTTCCAAATGTATTACAATTTTTAACCCCATGACCTTGATCTTGAAGTTTGTTCTAATTTTCAAAAATGTATATTACTGATAACTTTTGAATGAGAAAAGATAGGGAATTTAAATTTGATGTGTATTACAATATGCCATAAATGCCATGAGCAATTGCTTCCCAACCACCAAAACATCAAAAGCAGGGTACCACAATTCTTTGAATTTGCTTGTTTACTTTCACAAGTGTCCATTTAGTTCGTACCTACCTTGTTCAACTTGGATCCTGGCAAAGGTACCACCACTATAATTGTGATATTTTATTCATGATTATTATTTTTTATGCCTTTGATTTTTTTGTTATACTATAGTAATGAAAATGATTTTTAGTTCACCTGAGCGGAAAGCTCAAGTGAGCTTTTCTGATCACCCATTGTCCGTCGTCCGTCCATCTGTAAACTTTTCACATTTTCAACTTTTTCTCAAGAACCACTGGGCCAATTTTAACCAAACTTGGTACAAAGCATCCTTGGGTAAAGGGGAGTTTAATTTGTTTAAATGAAGGGCCAAGTCCCCTTCAATGGGGATATATTCAAGAAAATACAAAAATTGGGTCATTAAAAAATCTTCTCAAGAACCACTGGGCCAGAAAAGCTGAAACTTATGTGGAAGCATCCTGGGGTAGTGTAGATTCTAAATTGTTCAAATCATGACCCCCGGGGGTGGGGTAGGGTGGGGCCACAATAGGGAATCCAAGTTTTACATTGAAATATATAGTAAAAATCTTTAAAAATCTTCTTCTCAAGAACCACTGGGCCAGAAAGGCTGAAACTTACGTGGAAGCATTTTGGGGTGGTGTAGATTCTAAATTGTTCAAATCATGACCCCCGGGGGTAGGGCAGGGCCACAATAGGGAATCCCAAGTTTTACATTGAAATATGCAGAAAAAATCTTTAAAAATCTTCTTCTCAAGAACCACTGGGCCAGAAAGGCTGAAACTTATGTGGAAGCATTTTGGGGTAATGTTGATTTTAAATTGTTCAAATCATGACCCCTGGGGGTGAGGTAGGGTGGGGCCACAACAGGGAATCCAAGTTTTACATTGAAATATATAGTAAAAATCTTTAAAAATCTTCTTCTCATGAACCACTGGGCCAGAAAGGCTGAAACTTATGTGGAAGCATCCTGGGGTAGTGTAGATTCTAACAGTTACAGTTCAAATCATGATCCCTGAGGGTAGGGCAGGGCCACTAAGTACTATTGGGAGGGGGGGGGATTAGGTGAAAAACAGCAAGGCCAAAGTTACTCAGGTGAGCATTGTGTCCCATGGGCCTCTTGTTAGCTCTACTGATCAGAGACCAGAAGAGCTTATGCGATAGTAAGGTGTCCGACGTCTGTCTGTAAGCAATTTTTCAAAATGCTACTCCTCCTACAGTTTTGGTCTGATTTCAATAAAACTTGGCATATAAGTAGACTACGCTAAGATACATAATTCTTTATATTGGTTTTTAGCTCACCTGAGCTGAAAGCTCAAGTGAGCTTTTCTGATCACCCATTGTCCGTCGTCCGACCGTCCGTCTGTCTGTCTGTCCGTCCGTCTGTAAACTTTTCACATTTTCAACTTCTTCTCAAGAACCACTGGTCCAATTTTAACCAAACTTGGTACAAAGTATCCTTGGGTGAAGGGGAGTTTAAATTGTTAAAATAAAGGGCCTCGTCCCCTTACAAGGGGAGATAATCAGGAAAAGACAAAAATAGGGTAGGGTCATTAAAAAATCTTCTTCTCAAGAACCACTTGGCCAGAAAAGCTGAAACTTATGTGGAAGCATCCTGGGGCAGTGTAGATTCTAAATTGTTCAGATCATGACCCCTGGGGGTAGGGCGGGGCCACAATAGGGAATCCAAGTTTTACATTGAAATATATAGGAAAAATCTTTAAAAATCTTCTTCTCAAGAACCACTTGGCCAGAAAAGCTGAAACTTATGTGGAAGCATCCTGGGGCAGTGTAGATTCTAAATTGTTCAGATCATGATCCCTGGGGGTAGGGCGAGGCCACAATAGGGAATCCAAGTTTTACATTGAAATATATAGGAAAAATCTTTAAAAATCTTCTTCTCAAGAACCACTTGGCCAGAAAAGCTGAAACTTATGTGGAAGCATCCTGGGTCAGGGGTTCTGGTGTTAGAGCGGGGCTCTATTGATTATATAGTGAAAATGTTTTAATTCTTTAAAAATCTTTTTCTCTGCCCCTGGGTATTATTTAAACAGACTAAGTACATTGTTATGATAAGCAATGATGCCTCTTCCAAAATTGTGAAATTCATGGCCCCGGGGACAGGAGTTCTGGTGCAAGAACGGGACTATATAGATCCTGTAGTGAAGGTGAATTATTTCTTTGAAAATCTTCTTCTCTGCCCCTGGGTATTGTTTAAACAAACTAAGTACATTGTTATGATAGGCAAGGATGCCTCTTCCAAAATTGTGAATTTTATGAACCCAGGTTTAAGGGTTCTGGTGGGGGGGGGGGGGTTCTATTAATTATAAAGTGAAAAAGCAAAATTTATTTGAAAATATTCCTTTCTGCTTCTGGTTAAAAAAGCAAAGAAGCTAAGTGTATAGTTATGATGAGCAAGAGTGCTTCTACCAGAGTAGTGAATTTCATGACCCCTGGGTCAGATGTGCTGGTGTGAGGGTGGGGCTCTTGATAATATAGTAAAAATGCATTAATTCTATTAAATAATCCTGTTTGCTCCTTAGTGTTAAGCAGATAAACAAAGTGATTAGTTATGATGAGCAAACTTATGGTCCCAGGGTCAGAAGCTCTGGTGTTGGGGTGGGGGGGGGGCTCTATTGATAATATAGTGAATCTGTAGTAAAAATGCATTATTTCTTTAAAAATCTTCTCTGCACCTGGGCATATCAGAGGCAAAAAGAGTAAAAGTTTTAATAAGGAAGATTATTTTTACCAGATTTTTGAACATCTGGACCATTTGGTCAAGTGTTCTGGTCCTGGCCAGGGCTCTATTATTTTGTATTCTACTGAGAGGAGTTATTCCCCTTTGCCATTTACTTGTGATAATTTATCACTGTAAATAATGTACTTGAAAGGTAAATAGAATAATTATGCAAAAACTTTTATTGTATAATACAAAAAGTACTTTCATAGTTTTAATGATCAGATAGACTTGTAAGTAGTAGATAAATAAAAATGAGACAAAAATAAGTTGTCTTATTAAATGTTCATCAAGGACCAAGAGAGGCCAATGCAAGAAATTTCAACAAAGGATTAAAATAGTACAGAAGCATTGATAATTTGTTAATATACTGTATGGTGATAGTGACAAATGGGGATCAGATTTATAGAACATAATTTATAAACTGTCAATGAATATTTTAAAAGACCAATTATTTTGTTGATCATGATCACCCTATTTTTCTTGCTTTTTGGCAACAAAGTTTCACCTTTCAGTTCATTTTATACTCTATGCATCCTTTAAATTGTTGTATCATACTCAGGTGACCGTTAAGGCCCTTGGGCCTCTTGTTAATTTCAATGAACAGTGTTGCCATGGTTACTAAAAATAGAAATTTCTGTGAAAAGCATTCAAAACGCTACTCCTCCTGCAGTTTTGATCCGATTTCAATGTAACTGGGCACAGAAGTAGACTGTAATAAGATACATAATTCTATATATCAGTTTTTGATATCAATGAACGATGTTGCCATAGTTACTAAAATTAAAAAGATTCATAATTCTCTATACCAGTTTTGGATTTTAATTTACAGTGTTGGCTTGGTTTATAAAAATAGAAATTTTCTTGAAATACAACGTACTTTCAAAATGCTACTCCTCCTACAGTTTTGCTCTGATTTCAGTATAACTTGGCATACAAGTAGACTACACTAAGATACTTATTAATAATTATCTACACCAGTTTTGGATTTCAATTTACAGTGTTGCCATGGTTTCTAAAAATAGAAATTTTCTTTTAATACTTTCAAAACGCTACTCCTCCTACACTTTTTGTCTGATTTCAGTATAACTTGGCATACAAGTAGACTACACTGAAATACATAATTGTTATTATTGTTTTTTGATTTTGTTGAATGATGTTGCCATGGTTACTTAAATCAAATTTTCTGTAAAATTGTTTTAAAAGGCTACTCCTCCTACAGTTTTAGTCTGATTGCAATAAATCTTGCCACAAAAAGAGACTAAACCAAGGATCATTATTCTATTTATTGCTGTCGCAAAGTTTCAAGTCCAAGTGCTACTTTCATCTTCCTTTACAAGTACAACCAGTACAGCTACAGTCTTGTCAGAGACTTCTGGTTTGATATACTGTAGTGATGAAAATGAATACATGTATTGAATCTTACTAAACATTTCTTTGATATACCAGACCCACTTCTTTGTAATCACTAATTACTTACATTCTTTATTTTTAGGGTGCAATCAAGGAGAAGTTTGGAATTCCAGGAAATAAAATTCGAATATATTTTCATTATCAGCCATCTTATTACCATCTCCATGTTCATTTTGCCCACATCAAACTAGACAATCCGGGATTTGAAGCTGATAGAGCCCATTTGTTAATGGACGTTATAGAAAACATTGAGACGAAATCACTGTACTACAAGGAAAAAACACTAGTATTTAAAGTAAGAGAGGATGACATTTTGTACAAAGATTTCTTAGATCATGGATGTATTCATAAATAAATGCTACAACAAGAAGTGACTATATATATTGTTTTTGAACAGAAAATATGTCCACCCTTCAACAGTTGGTGTCAACTGAATATATATATTTAGTATTATTTACATCCACTGAATATTTTCTCATGTACATGTATTATGAAAATTACTTACATTTGTCAATGCATAACGCAGCTTAACTACAGCTCACCTCAACAAATTGGAGAGAGCTTATGCAATACCCTCGGCGTTGGCATCCTACATTAAGTTTTGGAGAAGATTTTTTTTCAAGTATTTCTATGCCCTATATTAATCAGAGATGCATGGATCTTGCTGTTAGTATGTTTCTCTGTACCAGTCAAGGTTTCAGATGATGCAGTTTCAGTTAAGAATACCCAGGTTAGTGTTTTAGATGCAGGTTAACCCTTTTTTAGAGATTTAAAATTTTGGAGCAGGTCTCATTTCCAAGTAACTATAACCCCTGTATTGACCAAACTTGCAAGGATGATACATCTAAGGATGCACACTTCCAGGCTTGCTTTAGATGCTGGATTTGACTTACATTTTCCGTATGAGTGACCAGATTTAAGTCTTTGGAGCAGGTTCATTCTAATCCTCTGAATCATTTTATCTTGTCACGAGATGCACAGACAAATCTGGTACAGGGCTGGTAAGTTTACATGGTGTGTGGTGCTGTGGACTGATAAGTTAAAATGCTAAGCTGCAAACACTGCTCTGTAGATTTTATAAGATTGCACAATGAGCATTTGACAATATTCATTTCAGAGAGAATAGTTCTCCATTTGGATTTTGGTACTTCAGTAATGGTTGTTGTCTGACATTGAAGTAGGGGAAAGCTCATTTAAAAAGAAATCTTTTGGGTAATCATTGGTAAATTTCATTCTCAGTCTTCAAAATAGTGCCTTTATATTCAAATTAAGGAATACCAAATATCTTTCATTTACTGGTCATTTAAAGTTTTTCTCTGATTAGTGATTCATGGTTCAACAAGCTAATTCAGAGAATTTGTGTTCCCCGCTTAGGAAAAAAAAGCATGCACAGTTGGAGGGGGGGGGGGGGGGGGGTAGAATTATTAAATGTATACATGTATATTGAAGCAAATTAAAAAAATGCCAATATGGATATAAAGATTTAATTGCTTATTCTTTAATATGTGTATTCTTTAATATGTGTATAGAAGATTCTTTTTAATATATAGAATATTTATCACACTGTAATAATAATTTTATGAGTTTGTACACGCCAGATGTAACTTTTTTATTTCACATATTGAATAGTATCATTTAGTGAATCCAAAACAAAACAAAACAAAAAAACAAAAAAACATTTAAAAAAAAGGATCGTCCGGGAATTGAACCCAGGCCTCTCGCTTGGTAAGCCAGCATCATACCCCTAGACCACGGAGTCACTTGATTATACAGCAAAATAGATGAAAACATTAGGTCACATATAATGTTTATATTCACGTTCGTTATTGTCAAAATCTTACACAATACATGTTGTCTAATTTAGCCTTTACTAAACAGTTCTAATAGATGTAATTAGAACATAAAGTCCACCGACAACTTGTATTATACGTAATAACTCTCCACATGCCCCTGTGCTAAAAATAGTGCCAAGCAACTTTTAATACAATAAATAAAAAAACCAGGGCGGGACACTTTGAGAGGGGAGAGAGAGGCCATGGTATAAAATTTCATTGCAAAAGCTCAAAAGCTTCTTGAGATATCGCCAGGAAACGAAAGTGTTACACACAGACGGAATGTATGAATTTACGACCTTGAACTTTGACCTTTTGACCTCAAAATCAATAGGGTTTTTCTTTAAGCCATAGGGAGTTGTTATGCAAAATTTCATTGCGAAAGCTCAAAGGGTTCTTGAGATATCGCGCGGAAACGAAAGTGCTACAGACAGACAGAAATACAGACGGACGGATAGAGACCCAAATTAATATCCCCCACTTTCAGTGAAAGCGTGGGACAAAAAAGCAAACTACCTACACACATACAAGAGGCCCTTGGACCACAATGCTCACCTGAGTCACTTTGGCCTGGCTGTTCTGCATTAGATCCCCCCTCCCCCAATTAAGTAGAGCTGTCACAGTTCAAAAGTTTTTGGGTCGAGTCAGTTCAGCAGATTTTAGGTTTGGTTTTGGTTTTATGGTTTGGTTCTTCAATTATAATTTCAAAAATTAAACTTGAAAATTCTTTGTTACATAAAATTCACACGAGTCTTGCCTTTGTCAACCTCTTGATGTCATTGTTTTGATCTACTGGTACTAGGCTGATAATTAGCAATAACATGACTACTTTTGTTCATTTTGATATTAATCCCATCCTTTCATAACACATTTTTGTCAAGGATGAAGTAGCTTTCAGTTGTGGTGTTTATTTATCACTGTTGCCACCATAACTCTTGATTACAACACCATTTATGTATAACTATTTGACAATATTTTGTATTTTATATTCTAATACACAAACCAGATCTAAATCAAAATCCAGAAAAAGGAACCAAAACAGAACCAAACAACTTAGACTGCAGTTTTTGGGTATTTCAGGGAACTGACAGTCCTACAAAAAACATTTATTCCTAGGTAAAATTTTGATGGCCTTTTGAAGCCCCATCCTATACACAGGGGCCATGATTTGAACGAAAGTGAATCTACACTACCAAAGGATGCTCCCACATTAATACGATTCATCATAGCTTTACACTTCTTGAAAAGAGGAGTTTTTCCCTGAACAATCCTTATTGTGGCCCCACCTTACCCCTGGAGGCCTGATCAATTTACATGCAACACTACCTCATGAAGCTTAATTTCCCCTAAGTTTCAGCTTTTCTGGTACAACAGTTCTTTTTTTTTTAAAAATTCCTTAATATTTAACTGTACAACTCTGATTCTCTATTGTGGTCCCACCCTACCCCTGGGACCTTGATCTGAACAGTTTTCAATCTAAACTTCCTCAGGAAACTTCCACCTATATTGCATCTTTTCTGGTCCAGTAGTTCTTAAGAATTTTTTTCCTTTATATTTCAATGTAAAACTGATCGCTATTGTGGTCCATCTCTAACCCGAAGGGACATGATTGGAACAATTTACAATCTACACTACCTCAACAGGCTTACAGGCTTTGTAAATTATGTGAAAAGTTTACAGAGGAATGGACACTGGACAACAGGTGATCAGAAAAGCTCACATGAGCTTTCAGCTCAAGTGAGCTAAAAACACATATTAAGTTTAAAAATTAAACACTCTTTATAGTCTTAAAAAATGACTTCATTAAGATTTTATTTATTAATTCTAGCTTTCTCATAGAAATATACATGTATATTCCTATGCAAAATCAGTTATATAATATGCGTACTATATACCTATCATGACAGATTCACAACAAAAACAGAAACAAATTTACAAAAATTTAAAGGTTTCAACAAAAGTGATTAATTATTGCAGACCTGTTTACTCTTACGATTTCGCCGTATTTTGTACGGATTTTCAGTCCAAAATACGTCTTACGTTTTGCTATAACGAAAATACGGAAATCCGTTCATATGGATTTTAACAATTAGTTTTCGTTATCTGTCTCAGTTTGACGCTTTTTGATCGCTAAAGAAGAGAAAATTTTCAAACATTTAAGTTGCCAAAACGCGGTGGTTTAAAAAATGACAGAAATCACTCAAAAGAGAGCAGTGTATGATGTTTTGCTTTGTTATTAAACCATGTTTTGGTAATAAGAAATGTAGTAGTTTTCTAGTAATATATGTACAGTCCATGAAAAGTGAAATCTTATGGGCAAATGCCAAATCTCACTGACAAATCTAATGAAAAATACTGAGAGACAACAATTTGGGTAAACAAGTCTGTTATTGGACTACTGATTTTGTGTTTGTTTTCTGATATCTGATCTGGGGTGTCAAAACACCAAGGTGCACAAGAACACTAAACATGGGAAAAACTTGGAATATCCTTATTTCAAATCCATACAATATAATAGACAGCTTTTTTTTGCAACTTTACTTTTAAATCTTGAGCAAATCTGTCTCATGACAACCACATACGACACACAGAGTATTCAAAACTATGGCTCGGTCACCTCCAGGAAATAACATATATCCAATTCATGACTGTTTGTGTCCATAATAGATCAGCTGCAGACATCTAATGTAATCTGCTCTATTTGCTGTGATGTTTCCTCGCGGCAGGTTATATGTAATGATCCTTCACTGTAATGCAAATTATTATTAAATACCAAAATGCTCAAGTATACACACATGTGAAGTTGTTTTCATATTATATGTATTAAAATGATTTTATAAAAATATCTTCAAAACTAAAAATCCCATTTTTACCTCTTGAAAGTGGGAAGATTTGTAAATGGGCCATAGTCCACTGTATTTATGGGGTAAGTTCGTGGACTAGTGCTGCGAGTAGTGCCATAAAATTAAAAACATGCACTTTGGGTTCATCAATGTATTTTAACACATTTAGTTAGCACCATCTTTTCTATCTATAGAAAAGACTATAAATCATTAGTTTTATTTTTTAATAAATTGTTAATGTTTTTGTAAGCAATGGTATGTCCAGGCAGTGAAACCTCGAGCTTAACATTTTTTTCCCACCTGAGTTTAACTGAGAAAAACTCTTGATATACAGTATGTAAATATTTGTCATCCTAAAATCCCGTCAACTCAGGCATGTGGAATGACACAATTGTTCCATAAAATTTGCAATTTTTACCTAATTCTGTAAGTTCTATGACATTTTATCGTAAATATATGGAGTGTCCAAACAATTAAGGGCTTGAAAATGATGTCAAAAAGGGGGAAGGGTTTCCTTTTCCAACATTCTATAAAGTTTCCCCAATGGAAAAACTGGTATTGACCTATGAAACATTTAAACGGAATACAGAGAATTAAAATCCATCCAGAGTATTTGTTTTAAAATGCCAAAAAAGATTCAGAGAAATGAGAGATGCACAGTTAATGTCAATTTATAGTCGGATGTCAAAAGTCAGTCATGTCGAAAAGTGACGTTGAACATGTGCACGTTGATAGATATTGAACTCCGACAAGCAACATAAGCTGGCATAATCAAGTTAGGATCTTTCCATATGTATAGATCCATTTACAATATTTATTGCATTGAAAGCAGCTGTCCATGACATATTGCAAAGTCATATAAATAAGACGGGTTTAAGTCCTTACTTAACTCCAGGTAATTTATACTCATGTAAAATTTAATCTTCCATAGTGGCCACACACTTGAACAAACTTGAATTTGCATAAGTCAGGAAGTCAGGGAGCCTTCAGAAAAATTTCATCTTTTCTGGCCCAGATCTGGCATATGCAGCAAGTCTGGTAGTGTGACTAGTGTCCATCCCTAGATGCATTCTCCATGCAAGTTTGGTCCAGGTACAGTTACTTGGAAATGGATTTGCTCCTAAAACTGTAACAGGTACACCAATGCTGACACCAAACTGAGAGGTATAGCATAAGCTTATCTTGACTTTGTCAAAGTGATCTAAAAATTTGTTTGCAGAGTTGTTTGCAGAGATGGCAAGCCATAGGTTTTGTGTCCATAACATGGTTTTTGAAAATGAAATAGACACAAATCCAAAGGCTTGCAACTATAATGAAAAGTGTACTACAGTTGAAAGCCAATTAAAACCCTGTTCAAAGAAATTCAAATGGAGCCTCCATGATCTTTAATTGAAGGAGAGCAAAATTTTAAACTCTTTAACATTTTCAAACTTTAAAAAAATTCTTTACATTGTCAATGTTTAAAACAAATAAATTTTAAAATAAAGCTGTCATACCTCCTCAAGTGAAAAGTCATAGATATACAGGCTTTTTCTGGCAAGTCTCTCATCACAATCTAATTTAAAAGACAGAAAGGTAAATAAACTACTGGAAATCACTATTTTCAAAGGGGTTTGTTTTTCATGGTATGAAGAGACCCACCAATTCTTGATTAAGACAGATTTTTAACTGAGAAGTGAACTGAAAACTTCATCCTAAAGTGAAACTCACTTTTCCTAAACACTTTGCAGTGTCTGGATTTTCAACATCAGTGCACTCACAAATATCCATCTCCATAGATGTTTGATTTGGACACAAATTCATCACTTCTTGTCTTCGAGCTGGAAAGGGGGTCATCTCTTGGAATATTGGATATAATACAAGATCTCTGTTGACATTCATGCCCTGCAAAAAAAACCCCACTAAATTTATGGACAGCCCACGAGCCTTGACAGTCATAATCCTACATAACCTCTAGGATGACACTCCTCTTTCTCATATCTAATAGTTGTTTTTATAAAAAACAAGAGGCCCAAGGGCCTTAACGGTCACCTGAGTATAATACAACAATTTAGAGGATCCATAGAGTATAAAATGAACTGAAAGGTGAAGCTTTGTTGCCCAAAAGCAAGAAAAACAGGGTGATCAGGATCAACAAAATAATTAGTCTACTATTCATTGACAGTTCATAAATTAGGTTCTAATCTGTTCCCCATTTATCACTATACAGCATATTAATACACCTATCAGTGCTTCTGTACGATTTTAATTTCTTGTTGAAATCTCTTATATTGGCCTCTCTTGGTCTCTTGGTCTTTGATGAACATTTAATAAAACAAGTTATTTTTGTTCCATTTTTATTTGTCTATTACTTACAAGTCTACCTGATCATTAAAACTATGAAAATACTTTTTGCATTATAAAATAAAAATTCTTGCATAATTCTCTTATTCTATTAACCTTTCAAGTACATTGTTTACAGTGATTAATTATCAAAAGTTTACTTCAGATTCACTATATTATCAATAGAGCCCCCCCCCCCCCCCCCCCCACCAAGAAACACTAGAGTCTCTCACCCTGGGACCAGAAGTTTGCTCATCATAAGTAATCACTTTGTTTATCTGCTTAATACTAAGGAGCAGACAGGATTATTTAATAGATTTAATGCATTTCACTATATTATCAAGAGCCCCACCCTTACACCAGCACATCTGACCCGGGTCATGCAGTTCACTACTCTGGAAGAAGCACTCTTGCTCAGCATAACTATATACTTAGCTTCTTTGCTTTTTAACCAGAAGCAGAAAAGAATATTTTCAAAGAAATTTTGCTTTTTCACTATATCATCAATAAAGCCCCCCCCCCCCCAACCCAACCTTTTCACTAGAACCCTTGACCCTAGGGCCATGAAATTCACAATTTTGGAAGAGGCATCCTTGTGTATCCTAACAATGTATTTAGTTTGTTTAAATAGTACCCAGGGGCAGAGAAGAAGATTTTCAAAGAAAAAATTCACTTTCACTATAGGATCTATAATAGCCCCACCCTAGAACCAGAACCCCTGTCCCTGGGGCCATGAATTTCACAATTTTGGAAGAGGCATCATTGCTTATCATAACAATGTACTTAGTTTGTTTCAAAAATACCCAGGAGCAGAGAAGAAGATTTTTAAAGCATTAATGCATTTTCACTGTATAATAAATAGAGCCCGGCCCTAACATCAGAACTCCTGATCCAAGGGTCATGAAAATCACTATTTTGGAAGAGTCACCCTTCCTAATATCATAACTATGTATTTAATTAGTTTCAATAATACCCACGAGAAGAGAAGAAGATTTTCAAAGAAATAATGCACTTTCACTATATGATCTATATAGCCCCCCCCCCCCTCCCCGCACCAGAACCCCTGACCCTGGGGCTATGAATTTCACAATTTTGGTAGAGTCACTCTTGCTTATCATAACTAAGTATTTAATTTGTTTCAATAATACCCAGGAGTAGAGAAGAAGATTTTCAAAGAAATAATGCACATTCACTATATGATCTATATAACCCCACCTTAGCAACAGAACCCCTGACCCTGAGGCCATGAATTTCACAATTTTGGTAGAGTCACCCTTGCTTATCATAACTATGTATTCAATTTGTTCCAATGATACCCAGGAGTAGAGAAGATTTTCAAAGAAATAATGCACTTTCACTATATGATCTTATAGCCCCACCCTAGCACCAGAACCCCTGACCCTGGGGCCAAGAATTTCATAATTTTGGTAGAGTCACCTTTGCTTATCATAACTATGTATTCAATTTGTTTCAATGATATCCAGGAGTAGAGAAGTAGATTTTCAAAGAAATAATGCACTTTCACTATATGATCTATATAACCCCCCCCCCCCCCAGCACCAGAACCCCTGACCCTGGGGCCATGAATTTCACAATTTTGGTAGAGTCACTCTTGCTTAACATAATTATGTATTAATTTGTTTAAATAATACCCAGGAGTAGAGAAGAAGATTTTCAAAGAAATAATGCACATTCACTATATGATCTATATAGCACCCCTCCCCCTCCCCCTAGCACCAGAACCCCTGTCCCTGCGGCTATGAATTTCACAATTTTGGTAGAGTCACCCTTGCTTATCATAACTATGTATTCAATTTGTTCCAATGATACCCAGGAGTAGAGAAGAAGATTTTCAAAGAAATAATGCACTTTCACTATATGATCTTATAGCCCCACCCTAGCACCAGAACCCCTGACCCTGGGGCTATGAATTTCATAATTTTGGTAGAGTCACTCTTGCTTAACATAACTATGTATTCAATTTGTTTCAATAATACCCAGGAGTAGAGAAGAAGATTTTCAAAGAAATAATGCACTTTCACTATATGATCTATATGTCCCCCCCCCCCCCCGCACCAGAACCCCTGACCCTGAGGCCATGAATTTCACAATTTTGGTAGAGTCACTCTTGCTTAACATAACTATGTATTTAATTTGTTTCAATAATACCCAGGAGTAGAGAAGAAGATTTTCAAAGAAATAATGCACTTTCACTATATGATCTTATAGCCCCACCCTAGCACCAGAACCCCTGACCCTGGGGCTATGAATTTCATAATTTTGGTAGAGTCACTCTTGCTTAACATAACTATGTATTCAATTTGTTTCAATAATACCCAGGAGTAGAGAAGAAGATTTTCAAAGAAATAATGCACTTTCACTATACGATCTATATAGCCCCCCCCCCCCCCCCCCAGCACCAGAACCCCTGACCCTGGGGCTATGAATTTCACAATTTTGGTAGAGTCACTCTTGCTTAACATAACTATGTATTTAATTTGTTTCAATAATACCCTGGAGTAGAGAAGAAGATTTTCAAAGAAATAATGCACATTCACTATATGATCTATATAGCCCCGCCCTAGCACTAGAACCCCTGACCCTGGGGCCATGAATTTCACAATTTTGGTAGAGGGTTCAATGCTTATTACAATCATGCCAACAGTTTGATTGCTTAATGTCCAGGAGTAAAGAAGAAGATTTTTAAAGATTGCATTAATTTTTGTGGTTTTAGCCCCACCCCTCAGGCCCCAGGGGGGCAGGGACCATGATATTCACAAATTTTGTTCTCCTTCACACATAGATGCCATATGCTAAAATTGGCTGAAATTGGTTCAGCAGTTTCAGAGAAGAAGCTGAAAATGTTCAAATGTTAACACACGACGCACGACGACGGACGAAAACAGATAACAATAGGTCACCTGAGTGACTCAGGTGACCTAAAAAACTTGTTTGCAATACAAAAATTTCCAACATTTCTTGTAGCTATCTTGACCCATCTTTGCTAGCCCAGTGTCCGATTCATATCCCCTCTGCTCCCATTAGCTTATTTATCTAAGCTCACATTTTGACTTTCCATGGCATCCTATCAAATTGCATCACAGAAATGCATGTTAAACCTTTCCTTTTTCTTCGGTGAACCAAATTTTTTTGTAAAATACAATCTATCTGATTGGCTTAGAGTTGTATCATAAAGAATGATACCATGATTAATTTGATAGATGACAGGTATATTTCTACTAAATATGCCAAAATACCTACTAAATATGGAGATAGGGGATACTAATCAAATGCTTAGCTGATGAAGATGAAATAGAGAGGAATAGCAAACTGTACTTTAATGAGGAAGAGCTTTTAAAACATTAAAAACAAGCTAATTCAGAGAATTTGTGTCCCCCACTTAGGGAAAAAAGAAGAGCATGCGCAGTTCGGTGGGGGGGGGGGGGGGGGGGGGCACTGCTCCCCTGTATTTGTAGAATTATTAAATGTATACACATATATATTTAAGCAAATTAAAAAAAGCCAGTATGGATATAAAGATTTGATTGCTTATTCATTAATATGTGTATAGAAGATTCTTTTTAATATACTACATACAGAATATTTATCACACTGTAATAATGATTTTATGAGTTTGTACACGCCAGACATCATATCTTTTTCATTTCACATGTTGAATAGTATCATTCAGTAAATCCAAAAAAAAAAAACATTTAAAAAAAAAAAGAGAATCGTCCGGGAATTGAACCCGGGCCTCTCGCTTGCTAAGCAAGCAACATACCACTAGACCATGGAGGCACTTGCTTATACATTAAATTTAATGCAAACATTTAGTCACATATAATGTTTATATTCACGTTTGATATTGCCAAAAATTTTACACAACAAATGTTGTCTAATTTAGCCTTTACTAAACAGTTCTAATAGATGTAATTAGAATATAAAGTCCAACGACAGCCTGTCTTATACGTAAAAACTCTCGACATGCCCCTGTGATAAAAATAGTGCCAAGTGACTTTTACAATAAATAAATAAATAAAAAAAAAAATGGGGCGGGACACTTTGAGAGGGGCAAGAGAGGCCATAGGGAGTTATGGTATAAAGTGTTACACACAGACGGAATGTATGAATTTACGACCTAGAACTTTGACCTTTTGACTTCAAAATCAATAGGGGTCTTCCTTAGGCCACAGGGAGTTGTTGTGTAAAATTTCATTGCAAAAGCTCAAAGGATTCTTGAGATATCACGCGGAAACGAAAGTGTTAAAAACAGAAGAATTTATGAATTTATGACCTTGACCTGTGACCTTTTGACCTAAAAATCAATAGGGTTCTTCTTTGTGCCATAGGGAGTTGCCGTGCAAAATTTCATTGCAAAAGCTCAGAGGGTTCTTGAGATATGGCGCAGAAACGAAAGCGTTACAGACAGACAGAAATACAAACGGATGGACAGACGGACGGATGGATGGACAGACAGACCCAAATTAATATCCCCCACTTTCAGTGAAAGCTGGGGACAATATAACTGAGAAGCAATTGACTTTTCTAAAAATTTCATGTATAGGGTAAGGATGGGTAAGTTTTACATTGAAGGTTGCAACCTTGCTTTGTTGTTTGAACTCTGGTCACAAAGATAATAAACTATAACTGCAAGGACATGCAAAATTTGTGACAAAATAAATTTTCAAAAGGCATTTTTTAATTGCAGAAATGGTCAATATCCAATCTACAACTTTTCCTTATTACATCTAAACAAAAGGCCCATGGGCCACAACGCTCACCTGAGTAGATATGGCCCTGCTCTTCTACGTCAGCAGATTTCTCCTATATATTCATATGTAAAGCTTTGATCGCCTGTTCTAGGCATAACCTACCCCCAGGTGCCATGTTTTGAATGAAATTGAGTATGAACCTTCTGAGGATGCTTCTATAGTCATATAACTAATCATGGTTTTGCTGTTCTTTAAAACAGAATTTTAAAGATGTCTAACACCCTACCCTGGGGGGGGGGGGGGGGGTGTCATGATTTGAACAAACTTGAATGTACACTACCTGAGGATGCTTCCATATCAATATGACTAAACATGGCTTTGTTGTTCTTGAGATTGAAGAAGATTTTTAAAGATATTTCCTATATATGTTCTTTTGTAAAACTTTGATCCCCCATTATGGCCCCACCCAACTACTGGAGGATGCCTTGAACAAACTTGAATCTACAATACTTGGGGATGCTTCCATATCAATATGACTAATCATGGCTTTCCTGTTCTTGAAAAGATTTTTAAAGAAATTTCCTATATATTCCTATGTGAAACTTTGATCCCCCATTGTAGCCCCACCCTACCCCCAGAGGTCATGATCTGAACAAACTTGAATCTACACTACCTGAGGATGATTCCATATCAGTATGACTCATTGTGGCTTTGTTGTTCTTGAGAAGAAGATTTTTAAAGAATTTTCCTATATATTCCTATGTAAAACTTTGATCCCCCATTGTAGCCCCACCCTACCCCCGGGGGTCATGATTTGAACAAATTTGAATCTACACTACCTGAGGATGATTCCATATCAATATGACTAATTGTGGCTTTGTTGTTCTTGAGAAGAAGATTTTTAAAGAATTTTCCTATATATTCCTATGTAAAACTTTGATCCCCCATTGTAGCCCCACCCTACCCCCGGGGGTCATGATTTGAACAAATTTGAATCTACACTACCTGAGGATGATTCCATATCAATATGACTAATTGTGGCTTTGTTGTTCTTGAGAAGAAGATTTTAAAAGATTTTCCCTATATATTCCTATGTAAAACTTTGATCCCCCATTGTGGCCCCACCCTACCCCCGGGGATCATGATTTGAACAAACTTGAACTTATACTATGTAATGAAGGTTTCACATAAGTTTCAACTTTTCTGGCTCAATGGTTCTTGAGAAGAAGATTTTTAAAAGATGACACCAAATTTTCACCAATTCTTAATTATCTCCCCTTGGAAGAGGGCATAGCCCTTCATTTGAACAAACTTGAACCCCCTTCACCCGAGGATGCTTTGTGGCAAGTTTGGTTGAAATTGGCCCAGTGGTTCTGGAGAAGAAGTCGAAAATGTGAAAAGTTTACAGATGGACGGACAGACAGACGGACTACAGACAAAATGTGATCAGAAAAGCTCACTTGAGCTTTCAGCTCAGGTGAGCTAAAAAGTATGCGTTTGCAAAGCATGAATCTGTTTTCATATGCAGGGGTAATCATGATTTCTTGAATCTCCATTTTATACTGAAGACATATCCCTTTTTTACTGACTTTTTATATAGTTTCTCTATTTTTTTCCCCATTTAACAGTATATTTGCTTTAATAAAGTCAAAAGAGATTAATAGACAAACATGCACTCATGATTTATAACAGAAAAAAAATTATTCTTCTTACAATGGCTTTCTCTGTTGTAACAAAGAGTTATTACATGTTTTAAAATATATTATAATTCACCATGTGATTTCTTGCCTCAGGTAACTTTGTGAATACACATGTACATGTACTAACTTCCATTACAACTTGTAAGGTGGCATGTTTTGTGCTAGCTGGGACATTGTATTCGAACATGTTAAATTGTCAGGTATTGACTTAAAATCTGATGAACTTCATGGGAATGGCCATATTGTTAATTTCGTTTTGAAACCTTTGTAAAAAGTATCTTGTGCCATCAAAATAGAGAGGGATAAAGGGAAAGATCAGTGATCACACATTTTTTTTTTATACGTGATTGTTATTTATGCTAGTCCAAATTAAGACCCATTCTTACAATGTAAGCTTACTTTTATTAACCTGATGTTTACTCAGGGGCAGGTAAGTGTAAATTCTTAATATTTGGAAAGCAGTAAGGACAAAAAACAGAATTATTCTATTCTATCACAGTCAAAAATCATTTTAACATTTAAATTTGGTTCCAAATTGACAACATACTTTAATAAATAAACGAACTGAAATTAGGTTTAAGCAAAAGAGGTGATGTAAGAAGACCCCCAAAAATGGCATTAAGTTAGTTATGTTTTGAAAGTTATCTCTTCAAAACTTGGTAGAAAGTTCACTGTCCATTATAACCCTGCAAGTACTCTGCTTGTTAGATGTCAAAGAATTTTAAAATAATTATAATTCCTTTTCAATTTTCAACTAACTCCTCCTGTAACCCGGACCCTTGATAATAGGTTTCACGATTTACTCAAGCAATGAATCTGACTGCATGAGAAATGACCCGAAGGAAGAAGTTTAAGAGACTACAATAATATTACCCATTTCAGCCCCACCCCTCAGGCTCCTAAGCAACACAAACCCTGAAATTCTCCAATTATTTTCATCTTTACCATAGAACAGAAAATGATGAAATTCATCACATTGCAAAGATGCTCAAATTGTTCCATAAATTACAATGATGACAGAAGGAAGTAGACAGCAATAGATCATCTACATGACATTAACTAAAATGAGCTTGAAATACAGTCCCTGAAACGGTCTACTTTCCCATTTTTCCGTTCACTCACTGTTTGTTCAGCATGCGTTCACCATTTGTTCAGCATGCGTTCACCGTTCACTCTCCGTTCACAGTTTTGCGTTCTGCATTCACCGTGCGCTCGCGTTCACCGTTCACTGTTCGCTCTCCGTTCGTTCACTTTGCGTTTACCTTGCGTTCAATGTTCACTTATCGTTCAGTGTTCACTGTCATTTGGAACTCTGAAGTGAAAGGACTTATCTTTTTTGTATGTAAGGATTTACAGGATTTGAAATTTAATAATTAACATATTGTGTTTAAAGGATCATTATTTCATGGGGAAAAAAGTATCTACAATAGGTTTTATTATTATTCTAACTTAGCTGTTAGGTTATATATTAAATTACTCTGGAAAATAAATGTTGTTATAAGTATGTACCTATGTATAGAACGATGTTGAAAAATTACATTTAAATACGGCCAATATACGGATAGTTCAAGCACTGCAACATTTTGTTGTTATGTTAAAGACGACAAATCGTTAACGGAGAGATAATAATCCATGTCAATTAATTTACCAACTGCAGCAAAATTATAAAAGTATTTATTACTAACAGTTTTTTTCTTCAATTACTATAGAAATACATATTAGAACTAGTTCTGAGAATTATAAATAGTACTGCATATATCCAGTTAATTAAATATCTTTGGAGCAAATTAAATTGATGGCATGATTAAAAAAAAATATCTATTTAAATGTAATATACTAAAATTCATATATACGAGGGGTTATCAAAAAGTTCGTGGACTGACGCGATAAAATTAATAATATGTAGTCTTTGCTTACAAAATTTATGCGGAACATAAAACAACAAAAGTTTAAGAAATGTTGAAAATTTTAGCTTGATACGTTGATAATTTGCCAAATTATTCTGAAATTAAAAAGACTTTATGTGATCACCCGGCGCTGTCGCCGTTTAGTGTCATGACGTCCGCTTAACGTCATTGTTTCTTAATGTCCGCTCTCTCTACATCATACACTTATCTTGATGAGATTACCTGGAGTTAAGTAAGGACTTAAACCCGTCTTATTTATATGAATTTAAAATGTCATGAGCAGCTGTTTTCAATGCAAATAATATTGTAAATGGATCTTTATATGGGGAAAGATCCTCACTTGATTATGCCAGAATACTTAGCTTGTTGGAGTTCAATTTCTACCACACATGATCAACGTCACTTTTCGACGTGACTGACTTTTGACACCCTGACTACAAATCAACACTAACTGTGCATATTTCATCTCTCTGAATCTTTTTGGGCATTAAAAAACAAGTACTCTGGATGCATTTTATTTTTCTGTAGCCAGGTTTAACATTCCTTAGGTCAATACCAGTTTTTCCAGGAGCGAAACTCTATAGAGTCTTTGAAAAAGAAACCCCTTCTCCTTTTGACGTTATTTTCAAGCCCATAATTGTTTGGATACTCCATATAAAATTTACGATAAAATTTCATAGAAAATACAGAATGGGGTAAAAACTGCTAATTTTACTGAACAAATGTGTCGTACCACGTGCCTGAATTAACGAGATTTTTTGATGACAAATACTCATATCTAAAGAGTTTTTCTCAGTTACACTCAGGTAGAAAAAAACGTCATATTAGAGGTTGCGCCGCCTGGACATACCTTTGCTTACAAAAACATTAACAATTTATTAAAAAATAAAAATTATGATTTATGGTTTATTCTATAGATAGAAAAGATGATGCTAACTTAATGTGTAAAAATTCATTGATGTACCTAAAGCGGTTTTAATTTTATGACGCTAGTCCACGAACTTTTTGATAACCCCTCGTAAAGTCTATCATTAGAGAGAAGAAAAAAAATCCTTCCTTCACAATTACTTTATATGTTTGCCATTCCATTTGCCATGATTAAGACCCCCCCCCCCCTTTCCACCTAAATCGGTTGCATAGTCAGCATTTACAGTATAATTTAATTAATATTTAAAAAGAAGTTAACGCGTTTTGTAGCAAGAAAATTTCAGTCTCAAAACAAACATGCATCTAAAAAAGTCATTAAACAACAGTAGTTCAAAATATACATGTGCCGACGGTGGTATTTTAAGCTGGCCAGGGAGTATGTTTCCAAGTGTTTATGCCCGATATATTTTATTTATTTATCTATTTTTTGGAAAAGTTGGAATCAGATCTAGAAATGATAAAAAAATGTTAAAACTTCTCTGAAATACTACAGTGTAGCACTTCGCCTTTGGTGTGAGGAGACTTTCACACCTACACAGTGTCGAATGATTTTGATTGACAGGACAAACATGTGGACTTCATGTGAACGTCCATGGGAACTTGAAGCAGGAAAATAAAAACCGATTATGACTTTCAAAAAGAATGAATTTGTTGATAAAAAAAAAAGTTTACTTTCACTGCCTGATATATTTAGATAAAAATTAAGAATTATTTTTTATACAGGCACATCTACACGCATTTGTCAAAGGTTGGGGGCTAAAACTGAATTTCTCTTTCTCTCTCTCTCTCTCTCTCATTTATCCGTTTAATCAGAACTATGACACGTATTACTTAAATATCAAGTTCTGAAATTTTAATCTATAACAAATAATATGAATGCTTCTTTGTATCATCTTGCCCAAGTATAATCACGGGGAATTGCCTACAGATACATGTAGAAGTCTGCTTAATAAATCATCATAAAAAATGAAAAGACACATGAATATATTATTGCATTAATTTTTTTTTTTAAATACATGTACGAGTGTATTTATGCAATATGTCCACAGACCTTAGCAAAATTTAAAAAATTTTTTTCTCCTTATTTTAGACGGAATCGGCTTGACATGGAATTACATGTATGTTTGTTACAACCGTTGTAATTCATTCTATAAATCAGTAATATCCACTTTAAAAATCCTTATTTGTAATGTTTTCATATATCAAATAAGAATAAACATATTTATTTTACAACAAGAATAATTTCATCTTTTAAACTCCAGCATTCGGTAACAATGACAATGTTTTAAAGCGATAAAAATCGCGTCATTAAACAGCTGAATTTAAACATCATATATATGTGCAGAAAATATTGTAAGAAACTTAATTAATAGTTTTACTTAATGTGCATGTTTCATCTTTCTTGGGACAATTTTTGAATATTTATTTATTTATTTTTGCGCCTGACATTAAATACAATAGAATAGATACAATGCATGGAAAAGATCAGAGGCATTCCGAATAAATCGTTCATCTTGCGTTCACCGTTCATTCACCGTTCACTTTGCGCTCGCGTTCTGCGTTTGTTCACCGATCACATACCGTTCACCAAGTTGCGTTCAGCGTTCACACATCGTTCACTCACCGTTCACTCTCCGTTCGCTCACTGTTCGCTCTGCGTTCAAGTGGGAAAGTAGAATGTTTCAGGGACTGTACATGCATCGGTAAGTTTTCCTGATTTGTTTCTATCTTTACATTTACTAGCACACACTTTTTCAGAATAAAAGCTCACAAATATGCATACTTACTTTAATACAGACAGTCTTTGAGAGACATTCTATTTCATTTTCACCTTCAAGGAGTTCACATTCCTTATCTCCTGTTAAAATGGCAGCCTGGAAAAAAAACTAGCATAATAATTATTGGTATTACATGTATTGGGGAATCATCGTGCCTGTTCATTTATCTGTAAAGCTGTGGACATAAGAACATGCATTGAATGTATGTACCTCTGCTGGGAGATAACAACTCAATTTTGACAGAAGCATAGACAGTGTCTAACCTGTTTTGCTGCTCCAATGGCTATCACTTCATCTGGTGGGATTGAATTCAATATCTCTGCATTATTTAGATAGTCTGAGATTGCCTTTTGTATTAATGGAGGTTTAGCACCACCACCACAAATAATGACCTAAAATTTACAAGAATTTTAGACATCTTTAATATAACAGATAACGTGCATCAAAGTTCTTATGATTAATTAATGATTAAGATTAATTTTGTGGAAGTTCTAAAGAAAAATAAATTTTGAATAATTTACTCCCATATATATTCCAATGAAAACTTTTTATTACCATCATGGGGGGGGGGGGGGGGGGGCTGATTCAAATTTCTAATATGTCTCATATTTATATGAACAATAGGTACCTTGCTGTTCTTGAGAAGATTTAAGATTTTTCCCTTTTTATCCTCATGTAAAACTTTAATCCCTTATTAAATGCAGGGGCCAAGATTTGAAATAATTTGATTCTGCACTACCTCAGAATGCTTTCATATAAATATCATTGATCATGACTCTGCTTTTGAGAAGTTTTTAAAACTTTTTTCCTATACATTTCTTGGTAAAATTTTATGCCTTGTAGCCCCAACCTAGCTCTAGTGGCCATGACTTTAAAAATTGATTCTGCACTTCCTGAGATGCTTGCATTTTAATACAACTAATCATGACCTTGTTATTTTTTTTTTTTTTTTTTTGAAGATTTTATTATTTATTTATTCCTATGTAAAACTTTGATCATCTATTTTGACCCAATTCACTCTACCTACCAGAGCACTGATTTGAACAAACTTGAAACATTACTGAAGGATGCTTCCCCTTCACCCCAAAATATGCTTTGTGACAAGTTTGGTTGAAACTGGCCCTGTGTATCTGGAGAAGTTGAAAATGTTAAAATTTACAGACTGACAAACAGATGGATGCTAGACAAAATGTGATCAAAAAAAGCAGCTTGAGCCTTCAGCTCAAGTCAACTAAAAATGTGGTTTTCAAAAATTAGTGAATAAAAGATTGTGGCAAAGGTCTCAAAATATGAATACTCCTAAAATAAGTACATACATCTTACTATATTCAATTATCTGTGTCAATACTATTCAAAGACAGCAGCAGTTGATACAGTAAAAATTTTCTAATCCAGATATTGCTGGTTCAATAGAAATTGGTTGGATTAAACAGTACTGTAAACCAACTTTTATTCGCGTGCAAGAAATTTTCGCAAGTTTTGCGACCTACATTAACTCGCGAATATTAATCACCAAGAACCATTTATTTTGCTTTATATTTGTATAGAATAATTCCTCAGTCGCGAAAATTAACCACCATGGATTTATTTCAATCTGATGAATCGCGAATAAAAGATGACGCAAATAATAGCTGGTTTACAGTATTCCAAATTAGACAAAATTTTAAAAAAGAATTTACTGAAAGGAACTAAATGTTTACATCATAATAGGCATGATTTCAGAACATGCAACATCCACATTAGACAAGCTTTACTGTACCCAGAAATATGATCTTTATCACTCTGCTTGCCAAGCTATGTAAAATAAAAATTGTAAGGAGGGGGTCCAGGGGCTGCTTAGACACTTGCTAGAGATTTTGTTCTTGTACCCCCCTAATCGAAGATTCAGGGGCATATAGTTTTTGCCCTGTCTGTCCATCTGTCTGTTAGTCTGTTTGTTCCCAAAAAATTTACATTGCCAATAACTTTGATTGGTTGGAGCTATGGCTTTCATATTTCACATGTGTATTCCTTGTGACAATACCTTTTTGAGGGTACCATCATACTTGACCTTTTGATCTTGACCTTCGAGTTTGACCTAGTTTTGCAAATTTTTACCCACCTTTAACCTTGGCCATAACTTTTGAATAATTGGAGCTAAAGCTTTCATACTTCACATATGAAATCCTTGTGACAAGACCTAACTTTGGATACCAACAACTTTGACCCTTTGACTTTGACCTTGGAGTTTGACCTACTTTTGGAAAACTTTTACCTTGGCCATAACTTTTGAACAGTTGGAGCAAGGGCTTACATACTTCACATGTGTATTCCTTGTGACAAGACCTTCCTTTGGATACTAAAAATTATAGTCCATTGACCTTGACCTTGGAGTTTGACCTATTTTTGGAAAACTTTAACCTTCGCCATTACTTATGAATAGTTGGTTCTAGGACTTTCATACTTCACATATGTAATCCTTGTGACAAGACCTTACTTTGGATACCAACAACTTTTACCCTTTGATCTTGACCTTGAAGTTTGACCTAGTTTTGAAAAACTTTAATCTTGGCCATAACTTTTGAATAGTTGGTGCTAGTGCTTTCATATTTCACATGTGTATTTCTTGTGAGAAGGTCTTTCCTTGGGCACCATTAATTTTGACCAATTGACCATCACCTTGATGTTTGATTTACTTTTAAAAAACTTTAACCTTTTCCATTTATATTCAATGGTTTCTGCTAGGGCTTTCTAATTTCACAGGTATATTCCTCGAGACAAGACCTTACTTTGGGTACCAATATATTTGATATGCAGTTGAGAAAGTTCAATCTTGGCTGTACGTTGCCATACATCAGTGTTTCACAAACACATCTTGTTATTTAACGTCCCTCTCGAGAATTTTCACTTATATGGGGACACCACCACTTGCCAGTGGAGGGCTGCAAATTAAGTCCTATACTCGGCACCAGTGTTCCCACTGAAGTTAAAATATTTTTTGCCACTTTTCACGATGAAAGGAATTGCATTCTTACATTTCATGTCTCATGACAAGTATATATGCTATACACTCCTCTAAGAGCATTATTTCAATTTGATTTTATCATAGACATTGTTTTAAATTTGTAAAGTTTAAAGTTGTACATGTATCCACTTAAAAACTAATAGAGAAGTATTTCTACATTTATACAACTAATTTGATATTGATATTGGCCAATCCTGACAGTAGATGTCCTCTTGTTCATGACAATTTTTTTTTAGCCTGGGAAGGGTCTATAACAATCTATATAAATCCAGATTTTATTGATTAAAATCTTTTATTAACTAACTTTATCTCTAAAAAAACACCATCTCCCCTTGTATAATCCATCATATTATTTCAAGTAATTTTGTATCCCCTTACTGCTCCAGGCTAAAGTTACATGATTGTGTGAATTCAAGCGAGACATGATTTGTTTGTATGTTTCATTATTCACACCCTGAATTCACACCTTTTCTTGCATTAAATAAACAAAGGGGCTAATCTGTAAACATTGAATACACAAAGGAGCTAACCAGGAGTATACACACTTTTGTATGGAAGATCTTTAAAAATTTCATTTTCTGCACTTTTGAATTTCTTTTCGCCAATTCCGAAAAAAAAATTCACAACTGGCGCAAATAGCGCATCACAGCTCGAGCACTGCTCAGCACTCATGGATCAGTGATGGATCTTTTGCGTGCTAGCACCTACTGTCACATGGGACCTCGGTTTATGGCCTCATCCAAAAGACCAGTCTCCATGTCCTGCAGTGGGATTTGAACCTGCAACTTAAGGATCAAGTCCTTACTCCGCAACTCTTGAGCAGATGCTCTAACCACTGTGTCATGTGGGCAACCAGTTGCTGAAGATTTTTTTTTGTGAATAATCTTTATCATAGGTGAAAAGCAAAGGGTAATAACTTCTTTCAGTAGAAATACAAATTAATAAATTAACCAAGTGGTACAGAATTTCAAAATCTGGTTAAAAACACCCTTGCTTATTACAACTTTATATGCTCTGTTTTCTTCCTAGATACCAAGGAGCAGAGAAAAAGATTTTCAAAGAAGCAATCCATTTTCACTATAGATTTAATATAGCCCCACCCTTATACCAGAGCCCCTGACCATCGGGCAGAAATTCACAATTCTGGAAGAAGCACCCTTGCTTACAGTCCCTGAAACGTTCTACTTTACCATTTTTCCGTGCGCTCACCGTTCATTCAGCGTGCATTCACCGTTTGCACTCCATTCACAGTTTTGCGTTCAGCGTTCACCATGCGCTCACGTTCACCGTTCACAAAGCGTTCAACGTTCGCTCTTCATTCGTTCACCTTGCATTCACCTTGTGTTCAGTGTTCACTTATCGTTCAATCTTCACTGTCATTCAAAATTCCAAAGTGAAAGGACTTATCTTTTTGTACAGTGTAAGTAAGGATTTACAGCTTTAGCAATTTAATAAAATAACATACCATGTTTAAAGAATCATGGGAAAAATTATCTACAATACAATATATTTCTTTTTTATTATTGTAACTTAGCTTTTAGGTTATTTATTAATTTACTCTGGAAAATAAATGTTGTTATAAGTATGTACCTATGTAGAATGATGCTGAAAAATTAAATTTAAATACAGGCAATATACAGATACTTCAAGCATTGCAACATGCATTTTGTTGTTATGTCAAAGACGACAAATCATTAATGGAGAGATAATAATAAGTCTATTAATTTACCAACTACAGCAAAATTATGAAAATATTTATTTCTACCACTTTTTTTCAATTACTATAGAAATAAATATTAGAACTAGTTCTGAGAATTTTAAATAGTACTGCGGATATCCAGTTAATTAAATATCTTTGGAGCAAATAAAATTAATAGTGTGGTTTAAACAGACCTGTTTACCCATAGTGTCGTCTCTCAGTATTTTCTATGAGATTTGTCAGTGAGATTTGGCATTTGCCCGTTAGATTTTACTTTCCATCGATTTTACATATATTACTAGAGAAACCACCGCGTTTTGGCAACCCGACATCACTTAAGTGTTTGAAATCTTTTTTTTTAGTGATTAAAAAGCGTCAAACTGAGACAGATCATAACGAAAACTAACTGCTAAAATCCAAACGAACGGATTACGGATTTCTGTATTTTCATTAAAGCAAAATGTGAGACATATTTAGGACTCAAAAATCCGTACAAAATATGTGAAATCGTAAGAGTAAACAGGTCTGTTTAAAAAAAAATATTTAAAAATATAATACACTGATAGATTTTTTTTCTCTACTTTAAATATATACCGGTATAAAGTCTATGGTTAGAGAGAAAAAAAATTCCTTCCTTCAAAATCACCGTAACTTTGTATGTTTGAAATGTGATATGTTTAAGAGCCCTCCCCCTTTTCTTCCCTTAATCCGTTAATCAGTCAGTATTTCCAGTACATTTTAATTAGCATTTAAAAAGAAGTTAATGTGTTTTTTAGCACAAAAATTTCAGTCTCAAAACATACATGCATCTAAAAAAGTCAAAATACAATTGTATTTCAAAATATACACGTACCGGTGATGGTATTTTAAAATTGCAGGGAGTATGTTTCACATTCACGTTGCTGAATCATTACAAGTGTTTATTCCCATGGGTCTATGTATTTTATTTATTTAGAAAACTAGAAATGATAAAAAAATTGTTAAAACTTCTTGGAAATACTTCATCTACATTGTGATGAGACTTTCAAACCTGCACAGTGTCAATGATTTTGATTGACAGGACAAGCACATGGACTTCATAAGAACGTGAAGCAGGAAAATAGATCTAAAAACCAATTATGACTGTTAAAGAAATGGATTTGTTGATAAAAAAAAAAAAAAAAAGGTTACTTTCACTGCCTGATATATTTAGAAAAAAATAAGAATTTTTGTTTGATACAGGTACAAACATTTGGAGAAGAGGGGGGAGGCTAGAAGGGAATTTCTCTCTCTCTCTCTCTCTCATTTGTCTGTTTGATAAATCATGACAGCATATTACTTTTATTCATGTATCAAGTTCTGCAAATTTAATCCATATCAAATAATATGAATGCCTCTTTCTATCATCTTGTCCAAGTATGATCACTGGGAAATGTCTACAGATACAGGTAGAAGTCTGCTCAATAAATCATCATAAACAAGAGGCCCAAGGGCCTTGAATCGCTCTTCTGATAAACTGTACAACCTATCACTTCTATTTGAAGCCTCTAAGTATCCTGTATATTTAGATAAACCCTTGAAATTCCAAAGGTAAGTCATCATGACCTAAATTTTAGATGAAACACTCTGAGAACCCAAGATGATTCTAAGCCAATTAGTACCTGAGAGTAGGTCATCCTGACCTACCCTATCACTTTTCATTCTCTGAGGACCAAAGATGCATCAACTAAGTTTGATAATTCTAAGCCAATACCTAAAATATTTTTAAAATTATGACCATAAAATTTCAAAAGTAGGTCACAGTGACCTACTTTTCACATGACAGACTTTGAGGACCCAAGATGCATCAAATGACAGTTTGGTGATTCTAAGCCAATTAGTACCTACAAATATTTAAATAAAGCCATACAATTTCAAAAATAGGTCAGGGTGACCTACTTTTCAGTTGTTGTACTCCTAGGACTCAAGATGCATCAACTGACAAAGTCTGATGATTCTAAGCCAATTAGTACCTGAAATATCTAATTAAAGCTATAAATTTTCAAAAGTAGGTCATGGTGACCTACTTTTCAGTTGTTGTACTCCAAGGACCCAAGATGCATCAACTGACAAAGTTTGATGATTCTAAGCCAATTAGTACCTGAAATATTTAATTAAAGCCATAAATTTTCAATAGTAGGTCATGGTGACCTACTTTTCAGTCGACCTACTTTGAGGACCCAAGATACATCAACTGACAAATTCTGATGATCGTAAACCAAATAGTACCCAAAAAATATTAAAATACAGCCATAAAATTTCAAAAGTAGGTCAAGGTGACCTGCTTTTCAGTTGTCGTACTCCAAGGACCAAGATGCATCAACTAACAAAGTTTGAAGATTCTAAGCCAATTAGTACCCAAAATATTTAATTATAGTCATATAAATTGAAAAGTAGGTCATGCTGACCTACTTTTCAGTCGACTTACTCCGAAAACATAAGATGCATCAACTGACAGTTTGATGATTCTAAGCCAGTTAGTACCTGAAATATTTAACTGTAGTCATATAAATTGAAAAGTAGGTCACGGTGACCTACTTTTCAGTCGACCTACTCTGAGGACCCAAGATACATCAACTGACAAATTTTGATGATTCTAAGCCAATTAGTACCCTAAATATTTAAATATAACCATAAAATTTCAAAAATTTCAGTTGACATTTTTCGAGTACCCAAGATGCATCAACTTATGAAGTTTTATGATCATAGGCCTTAAAATGTCCAAATTATGCCTCTAAAACGCTTTGAAATCTAATGCCTGCAAAGTTCAAAAAGTAGGTCACTGTGACCTACTTTTTAATAAATATGTTTTATGGCCCCAAGATGCATCATCTTACAAGATTTAATGATTCTAAACCTCTCAGTATTCAAATTAATGACCTTAGTTGTTTTGAAAAAGATTAGCCATAAAATTCATAGAGTAGGTTAAGGTGACCTACTTTTTAGTTGATGTACTCCGAGGACCCAAGATACATCAACTGACAAAGTTTGATGATCATAGGCCTTAAATTGTCAAAATATGCCCTAAATCATTTTGAAAAAGAATGGCCGCAAAATTTAAAAAGTAGGTCACCATGACCTACATTTGAGTCAACATGATATGAGGTCCTTAGATGCATCAACTGACAAGATTTGATGATCCTAGTCCCTATAGTAAGCAAAATATCAACATTAATTTTAATAAAATGTCATTTTCGGTCAACTTTGAAGTGACTTTGAGACCACGCCCTTTGCCCAAGGGCAATTCCCCATGCAAATTTTAATCTACAACATATCCTCATCCTTTTGTGTAAGTTTGGTGATAATCTGCCCAGTGGTTCTTGAGAAGAAGATTTTTTAGCAACCAGTACTTTTGTTTCTATTTTCCTAATTATCTCCCCTTGTTTAAGGGTCACAACCCTAGTTTTAGTATAAGCAGGAGCCCTTGGGCCAAGGATACCCTGTGACAAATTTGACAATAATTGGCCAAGGGGTTCTTGAGTTATGGCCCATATTCTAAAAAGTTTACGCACCACACAACGCACAAATGGCCATAGCATTAGCTCTTGTAAAAATATTCTATAAATATATGTTCCTTATAATTAAACACTTGAGCATTTGGCTCAGAAGAGATAAAAATAGAAATGACACATAAATATATTTTATTGCATTAAAATTTTGAAATGTGAGTATTAATGCAATACGTCCAAGGACCTTTGTAAAATATTTTAATTTTTTTTCTCGTTATTTTACACGGAATCGCCTTGGCACAGAAATACATGCATGATTGTTTCAACTGTTGTAATTCATTCTATAAGTCAGTAGTTTTCCCTTAAAATCCACATTATTTGTAATGATTTTATATATCAGATAAGAATAAACATATATTCTTTACAATTAGAATAATTTTATCTTTTATACTACAGTGTTCGGTAACAATTACAATGTTTTACAGCGATAAAAATTGTGTGATTAAAAACGTTTTAACCTCATACATATGTGCAGAAAATATTGTAAGAAACTCAAATTAATAGTTTTACTTAATATGCATGTATCGTCTTTCTTATGCCAATTTTGGAACATTTATTTTATTTATTTATTTATTAATTGATTTGTTTATTTATTTATTTTTTGTCACCTGACATTAGAATACAGTACAATAGTTTCAATGCAAGGAAAAGAACAGAGGCATTCCGAATAAATCGTTCATCTTGCGTTCACCGTTCGTTCACCATTTACTTTGCGCTTGCGTTTGCACTCCATTTGCTTTCTGCGTTCGTTCACCAAGTTGCGTTCAGCGTTCACACATCGTTCACTCACCGTTCATTCAGCATTCGCTCAACGTTCAAGTGGAAAAGTAGAACATTTGAAGGACTGTATCAAATACATAGTGTATTTTTACTAAACATTCAAAAGAGTCCCACCCTAACATCAAAACCCCTGACCTTGGGATTACGAATTTCAAAGTTTTGTAAAGACATCTTTGCTCATCATAACCATGCAAATAGTTTTTATCTGTTAAATACCCAGGGAGAGAATTTTAAAAAAAAAATGCCTTTCACTATATATTAAATAGCCCCCCCCCCCCCCACACACACATGAACCCCTGACCCTAAGGCCACAGATTTCACAATTTTGGAAGACGCACTGTTAATCATCATAACCATGCATAGTTTATCTGTTTTAAATACAGGGAGAGAGAAGAATATTCAATCAATGCATTTTCACTATATGATAAATAGAGCAGCATCCTAACACCAGAACTGCTAATCAAGGGGGCATTAAATTCAAAATTTTTGAAGAGGTGCCCTTGCTCATCAAAACCAAATTATTGGTTTATCTGGTAAATACATAGGAGAAGAGAAGATTTTCAAAGAAATAATCCATTTTCACTACATAAACAAGAGCCCCCCCCCCCCCCCCCCGACCCTGGGGCCACTAATTTTGCAATTTTGGAAGACACACTCTTGATCATTATAACCATGCACCTAGTTTACCTGCTTTATATCCTAGGGGAGAGATGTGCCATGCCAAAATTATTTCAACAAAAACAGATAGCAATAGGTCACCTGAGTGACCAAGGTGACCTAACAATTAGAATAAATAGAGATATTATAAGTCACATTTCTGAAGCTCAACCTATATGTCTTAATCCCAAATCTTGAAGGTTGGCTGCTCTGTGCTTGTATTCCAAATTCAATAATGTTCTTTGAATTAAGGATATTTCTTTGCATACTCTAAGTATTTTGTCTCCACATCTTTGAAACCATTTTTTTAAATCAGTATTTTTGTTAATTCAAATTTTCATACCTCAAATTCTTACTGATACCAGTCTTATAAATTTTTATACCTTATCTATATCTGATGAATTGACACAGGATTTGGCAAAAACATCTTCTATGAGTGCTATACACTTCTGTACTAGACCTCCACACATGCTCTCAAATCGGGCTCTGCAAGAAAACACTAAAATAAATACAGATTTAATGGTTCTTGTATAGAATACATGTACCTAGTGAAATAGATCATGAATATCTTAATTCTTAGACTAAAATTGTTATGTCTCTGTTATTTGTTTAATTTTAATTTATAAGGCTAAAACGGGTGAAATAACAGCTGAGAAAGTTCTTGAAATAATCCACATGATATGGACACTTAAGGGGATGCTTTGTCTGAATTCAATGTAGTTTAGTAGAAAATTTGTAAACTAGAACTGTCCAAAAGGGACAAATACCCCCCGCTGGGTTTTTCAGAGAAAGTACCAAATCACTAATGTTTTCTAGATGTGAGAGGTGTTCACAATTTGCTTAAACATTTACAGTGAAAATTTAATTACTCATTATATTTTTTTATATGCCCGTCTTAAGACGGGACATATTATGTTACAGCGTTCATGTCCGTCCGTCTGTCTGTTAGCTTTTCATGTCCGGCTCATAACTTTAATACTATTAGGCCTAGAATTATCAAACTTTTTCAGCTGATACATCTAGGGTAGAAGGTGTGTTGCACATTAAAACCAGGTCGCTCTGATCTTTAATCAAGACGCTATGGCCAAATATGGAAAAATCATAACTAGAAAACTATTAGACTTAGAATCAAAAAACTATGTCTTTTAACTTTTAAATTACACAATCCCAAAAGATGTCAGAGTATTGCAGTATCTTTATTAAAAAAGTGTTAAATCAAGAAAATACTAGTCTTATTTTTTTTCATTATGTTCTTTACAGCAATCTGTAACAAGAAAAATTCCACCTCTCCCATGGGTGTAATGATCAGGCACTGGTCAATGAAAATTTTGATAGCAGAAAATTGCATGTCAAATTAGAGATAAATTAATGAGTTTAGTGTGAGGAGATAACTAGTAGAGCATCTCTGATCAAGCAGGTGTTATCTACATCTCTTGGGAATTGGGCAAAAGGAATCAGTCTCTTAATTAATTGCTTGTGTTGTACTGAATTGTTCTTGTTGGCTAGTCTTACTTTCACGATAAATTTGATGTAATTAAAACTAATTTGATATTGTATATAATAATTAAAACTTATATGATATTGTATAATATAATTTAAACTAACTGTACATTTTTTATTTTAATTTTTATATCTTTACAACAAATTGCAGACTGCCTTGTCTCGCTAAGATGTCATTCGAACAAATGAATTTAAACTATTTATGATAATTTAACAATATTTGATGGGTGTATCATGCTGTGGTGGGGCACTTTATTTAATGAATGAAACTAAGGTGCAGCCTAATAAAACATCAATACTAATAATTACAGTGTTTTTATTACATTGAAAAATAGTTTGCAACTATCTGCCATCTTTGTGAGACATGACACTCTGCAAATTGATTTTTTTAAAAAAAATATCATAATTAATTATACAAAATCAAATTGATTTTAATACCTTTATATCAAACTCATTTTAAAAATAAAAGGTTGGTTCCAGTAACTATGTATTTTGACAGACATAAATTACAATTAAGAGACTTAGACAACAGATCATCTTTATTTCTTTCTGCCGAATTCCCCAGAGATATAGATAAGACCTGCTTGATCAGAGATGCCCTAACAGCTTCCCACACTGAACTCATTAATTAATCTTTAACTGGATGCATGTCCACTCATTACTCCCAAGGGACAAATGGATTTACACTATCTGCAGTGTAATGTAAAAACTGTTTTTAATACTTTGTGATTTTTTTTTAGTTCTAATGAGTGGTTTTAAGCTGTAGTTTACATTTTAGTACAGATGTTTTAGATTCTATGTCTCAAACCTTAGACATGAACCCGAAATGACTAAGTCAATAAAAATAAAAAAAAAACACCTGTAAAATGCAGAAAAATTATCAAATAATGTTGAATATACCAGGTACACATCTTCATATGGTAAATAATAAGTGTACAAATTTTCATACAAATCTATGCAATAGTCTCTGGGAACAGATCCGGACAAAACCACATAATAAAAATAAAAAAAACACCTGTACAATGCAAAAGAATTATCCAATCAGAATGAAAATACCAGGTGCACACCTTCATATGGTGAATAATAAGTGTACAAATTTTCAGACAAATCCTTGCAACAGTTTTCAAGAAATGGTCCGGACAAAATGTCGTCTACAGACAGACAGACAGACAGACAGACAGACGGACATGCTGATTCCAATATACCCCCCTAAACTTCGTTTGCGGGGGGTATAAAAATACCCTTTAAAAAAAAGAAGAGAAATATATCTAAGCTTTCATATTTTCTATCCCTAATATTTCTTTTAAATCTTAAATTGGGAAAAAAAGCATACATATTTTTTTTACATTACATTAATACATGTACCAGTAAAGAGGCATTCAGGTGATACCTGGATACACTGCTGTGAAAGTCCACTCCCTCATGCAATGAATCTATAGAGACCTGGGCATTCTCTAATGTAGACAGAGTGTGTTTACATATTTCTGTGGCCATTCTTAGTTTGTTTAAGGACCTCCGACTTTCTTTGATATCCAACTTATATTTTCTGTAAATAAAAAAAATAAATTCTTAAATCTGATTTATCATTGTAATATCCTCTGTTGGGAGTGGAAATGAATATTCAAAATATTGTACAGTGCAGGAAACTGATTTTATTACAGCATTAATGCTGATTTCTCTTAATCCTTTGCTTGCTAAATTTAATGCTTCCTTTGCTTGCTGATTTCATGCTACACAGCTAGGTTAAGGACATCCATAGGAAATACGCCCTAAATGAATACAGTGTTGATATATTTTTAAACAACGTGAGTTTTGATAAATGGGGATCCTACGATTTGCAAATGCATATGTGTCTGTTCTGAGTCTGGCCAAAGCGACTTTACTTACATCAGCTGTTTGTCACATGACATGTTCAGAATTAGAAACAAGAGGCCCTAGGGCCTTAACGGTCACCTGAGTACAATACAACAATTAAGAGGATCCATAAACTGATAAATGAAGCTTTATTGCCCAAAAGCAAGAAAAATGGTATGATCTGAATTAACAAAATAATTTGTCTAGTACCTATCTGTCTCCCATTTTTCACTATTACCATGCAGACTATTAACAACTGTCTATGTTTTAACCCCGTATTATTACTTCTCACACTGGCCTCTCTTGGCCTTTGAAGAACAATTAGGGTGAGTTAACCATGCATCGGACACATACCTTGCTTCGGACAACTTTGAGCAACAAACTCTCATTGAACCTGAGTCTCCCCGTGTTTTGACTTGTTTCTTTCTTAAAGATGAAGAATTAAACCTTTTAATGATGTTGATTTTTATTTTCATGTTGTGATAAAAATACCACAGAATGGCCTTGAAATTACGTCATATTTTGAATCATCAAAGGGGAGTAACCAGAATTTTACGATTTTGCAATTTTTAGAGTTGTCGTTCTTTTAAATGGACGTCGACGGAACGGGTCGGACCTTGGTAAAATTTGCCAATGATTGATAATATTACAGAAATTCAGAGAAGAAGCTAAAAATGTTGAAATGTTAACGCACATCGCACGACGCCAGACAAAAACGAATAGCAATAGGTCACTTGAGTGAATCGTGACCTAAAAATACGTATGGATACAAAGATTGTAAAAGTTCAGCAATATACGGATATCTTATCAATATGAAATTGATTGATTTCTTTGAGACAAATTCCTTAATGTAAAAAGTGCAGGGAGCAACTTCCTCATGCCCGGGAATTATGTAAAATTTAGCAGTCTTTCAATAAAATTCCTACATTGACATAATACACAATGAAATAATATTATATTATGGAAGAATTAAAGCAACAGCACACAACCAGCTCCCAGCACTTTTCAAAATAGTAGGGATAATAGCTACATGTGTTTAAAAACTCGAGGGTCTGTGCGTGTCATTCTAGTATGTTACTGTATAAATGTGCCTTACTGCGACTTTACGAGGTATGTACATTTTCAATTTAATAGCTTGATCTACGGCTCAAGTATATTTTCAATTTAATTGCACTATAAAATATTGATTAATACATTCAAGAATATGTCTCCCTTTCGGTCAGATCATGCTTGTTTTATTTTAAATTTCATATTTACAGGATCCAGTTGATCAAGGTGGCTTTAATTCTACATTCAAATAGTGTTTTATGGCAAGATAAGTTACTCATCGATTTATGCTTAATTACATTATTTATGAGAAAAGACTATTTGAGTGTGTATGAAAAAGAATATTAGATCTAGTATTTATTTGCTGAGCTTCATTTCTATAGTTTTAATGTGACATCATAATCGTTTTCCAGAACCCCTGCAAAGGCAAGTATGCAGGCCTCTACGTGGTCTCTTAAATTTAGGCGCTAGCTGGCACTTTATCAAAAATATTTAGTCACCAATACAAATTTTTTGTCACCAGGCAATTTTTCTAAGGCGCCAACTTTAAAAGTTAATAGAATATAGGGACCCATGACATGCCTAAGAAAATATGACATGTCCATTGCTAAAAATAATTTCCTCTTCTTTTAAAATTCTTTTCACTTTTTCAGAAAAATTGTTAAAAATGTGAAAATTTCTAATTACCAAGTCAATTTAAAATGGTCGCCAATTTGGTTACTTATGGAAAAAATTCAGGCGCCAATCAAAAATTTTAGCCGCCATGGCGACTAAATTAGTCGCCAATTAGAGCCTTGGTATGGGATTCCTAAACCTAGCTGGTAGTTATCATTATCCTGATCCTTATCCTGATACTATTTTGATTGTTTTTATTTTGCCTGCTGAGCTGGGTAACACTCTATCACTCTACCCACATAAGGCTACATGTTTAAAGTTAATTCTACATTTAACATCACCCTCGTGCATAGGTTTAGGAGAAATCCGTTTTTGAAAAAAAACAAACAATTAAGAATTTCAAATATCCATCCCTGTTTGGTTCTACATTTAGCGACTCAATTCTGCATCTTATAGTGAAAGAAAATGTGCTTTGTTACTGCAGTTGGTGTCTTATAAGAAGAAAACTGGTGAATAAAACAGTATAAGATCATAAATGCAAGTAAAAGTTAGATGATTTCATGATTGGGGTTAATGACAGTCTCCTCTGATTAGTTCTTTATCAGTCTTCAGATTACAGACTCTCAGTTCGTGATTATTTTGGCTGTACTATTCACTGTTTTTGAAGAGAATTTCAAAGCTTTTACTTTTGTGTTGCATCATTTAAATTTATTTTATAGTTTCATCTTAAAATATTCCTGTAAAAGTTGAAGGAATAGTAAATTGATTTATTCATAACATATAGTATTCATGTACCTACAAATGGCTACAGTTTTAAGGAAAATAATACTAGTCATTGACATTAGAGCAGGGAAAAGTTTACAGAAGGTGGGACCTTTCAAGTGATAGAGAGTAAGGAAGGAAATTGGTGCATTCCAAGGAGTGAGGTATCCTGTCATGTGTGTGGAAATCAAGGTAAAATAATCTAACAGCTAAAACGGTACATGAAACAAATACTGTATTTAAACTTTCAAAACCAAATGCTAACACTATGAGAAAAAAAAATACATCACAGTTCAATTTCAAGATATTTCAATAAAGAATGTATCAAATATTATCATACCATACCGGTATTTTTGAAACGATACAATGTTTTTAACAATACCGTACTATACCTTGATGAATGAGAAAGATGGTTTATTTTAAAACAAATGTGCTTTCACTAATCACCAACCCTTCAATGTTATGATCTAAAATGAGCTTATAAACTATGTTTACATTTCAACCTTTTAATAAATGATCAACAAAACAAATAAATTGAATCTCAAACAAAGAAATTTGACTATTGATACATAATCACAAATGGGCTGACTGCTTCAATCGGTTGCCAGGGCCCGTTTTGTTTGGCCGCACTAAACGATGAAACATTAGAAAATGGATAGAGATGAACATCACATTTTTACGACATTTTTCCTTTTTAAATTAAAGTTATTACCAGTTTTATATTAATAAAATTAATGTGAATGTATTTTAATTCTTTTTAAATATACCTATTAATTTACCTAAAATATCGGCAGTCAAAAGCAAGTACAGTCAAACCTGTTTTAAGAGTCCACCTTTGGGAAGTTTGGAAACTGGCCACTTAAGGAAGAGATTGCAAGGGTACATGAAAAAAATCCGCTCTATGAATTTTTCTCATTTTTACATATAATTTGCCTTACGTTAATGGTATCATAACATGAAAATTTCAACCATGGTCATCAGGGTTATAAGAAAGATATGGTTGCCATGGTAACCACCGTTTTTCAATATTTTGATATTTATGTAGTGAAATTTTAAGTATGCCATACAGGTATCAAAATAAAAATTGTATCGGAAACTATTGATAAGTGTACTAATGCCACAGTTGCTTTGGGGAGTAGTCATTATAAATTTGCAGTAATATTTTCGCCCCAAGAGCAGTTTTCAACGTCTTGACAAAAAATTGCCCAATGAATTTTCCTAAAATTAATATATTTTGTAACAATTATTATAAGTGACTTATGGTTAAAATATGAAGTGGGATCATCACATTCTTTTTTAAGCTACATGCATTTCAATACCCCCCCCCCCCCCTTTCTAAAATATTAAAAGATTTCATAAATTTTAATCTGATGGTTTGTTGCTGAACCTTTAATATGCATAATCTGTTAAAAAATTATAGAAAATACATATAGATTAATAAATATTTTTTCCTGAAAATCTTGTGTTGGTTGCTCATTTTATACGTAGAGCAGAATGATAGCAGAATGATATAAGTATCATGTACACAAAAACAACAATATGCATATTTTTTTTTATTTTCCCATCCCCAAAATATTCATTCCGTTATTATATCAATACAAGTATATACATTCTAAACCAGTGCACAGTGGTCTAAGGGCCAAATTGTTCATGCTCTGAACACTCATCGAGTTCTCTGCACTGTGACTTGGTATCGGAAAGGCCGGGGGGAGCAGTCACTTGAACACATTGAATGAATAGGTTATTTCAGAGAACTTGTACCTGCAATATATCGTATATAAAAATCCTAGCTATTATCTTATTTGACAAATTTTAGTGATTTGCTATTTAATATTTACATTTGCACATATTTTTCCTTCAGATTCATTGCAAGTTAGAAAACAATTCATTTTCTCATGAACTAGGTAAGCCTACATATCTCCATTGTGACGTCATAATGTCACACTTGACGTCAAAACTATAGTGCAAACTGTTTTGTTTCAAAAATAATCGTAGAATGACATTTATAAATTTGCGCTTCATGCTCACGCGGTTCATGAAATATGCTGAGGTGAAGCGTCTTTGTTCATGTCCTCTTGAATTTTAAAAAAATTAATTCATTTTTCAAATATATTCCCGTGAGCATGATGAGTTGAAAATTTTTTTTTTTTTTTTTTTTTTTTTTTAAATAAATGTATATGCTCAGAATAATTGTCTCTCTCTGGTATACCTGGTACCTCCGTAGTACCTCGATTGTCAGAATTAAACTCTCTTAGTTTCATCTGTCATTCTTACACGCGTATTTTTTGCTATATTTGTGAAAACTTGCAAAAAGAAACTTTTCTTTTCTGTCATCAGAAGTGTTTTAAGTTTTAATTTTTTACCAAATACGACGCATAAAACATTTTACCACAACAAATGTTTATGCAATAATGTGCCGACGATTCAATGTTTACATGGTCGATGTAAGAGTTGAAAATCTTACAGAGGAAAACAATTTCCTCTGCGATATTTTTAAGAATACGTTCATGTCCAGCATGCGACCTCAAACTGGTCTATACACGTATATATGAAAATCGCATTCGATTATCTGTCCTGCCATATAGGCCTATATTCATTATAATCACTGAGAAAATCACGCCGTCTGAAGCTTCTAGGAAATGAATATCTATTGATAGATGTAGATCCTATAGGAAAGAAACCGATCTCAAATAAAATTCTAATATTTTGAATAAAACTAGAGGACATAAAGATCCAGATATGAATTATAAATTTATTCATGAAATAGATTTCAGTGTTCAGAACTACGACAAAAGGTAGACTTGTCAAAACGAAAAAACACAGGGAAAAAAAAAATCTGCGTCACGCTCACCAACACTCTGCAACATCTTATTCTTTCTCTGTTTTAAAAATATTGCCACGAAGATCTTTTGTCATGGGTGTGATCATAATCACGCTCCTTATTCAGCTGTTATTCCGGAAATGATTACCGTAAATCTTCTTTTTTTTAAACATCACATGAGTCGATCACGTGACGCCTTGCAATCGCTTCCTTAAGATAGGTGGCCTCTTATTCCAGTTTCCCCTCAAAATAGCCAGTCAGTCAATAAATGAACAATATTTAACACTACAGTTAAATTAATTAATAATCAGAGAATAAAACAGATCATTTTCACAAAAGCTCTTCATGTGTATATATATTAATTCATGTACATTTAAAAAAATCTTACAGAATTTCAAAAAGGTTTTGTGCTTGTTTCTGTTCATACAAGTCAGTTAAATGTCACATACATTCATCAGTGTGCTGTTGTTAAATTGAAATTAAACAAACTCTTTTAATTGTCATTTGAAGAAGTAAAAGTGCCTCACTATATATTTTTAAAAAAATTTTACCCCCCCCCCCCCTAATAAACCAAACAAACATGCACATACTAAAGATGGTATGAAGGTTTAAAAAAAAGCCTAGAAAAATATTTCAGTAAGAATTTGTCAATAAATTCCACTTAAAAATTCTCTTTCATATGTTCAAGCAATGATCAGCAGTGTATTTATACTCCACCCCCACCCACCACAACCGGCAATACACTTGTTTAATCCGCAGTTAACTTACTTGCTGAAGTTATAAAAGTCTGGTAAATTTTAATTTTTTATAAAGCTGTCAAAATTTTTCTGTTATACACAGACACACAAATAAAACTGACAAGTTGACCAGAGAGGTGTATTGTATTACGCAGTTTGAAATCATGTCACAGCACAGGTGCCATGTGCATTGGAGCTTAACTAATCTCTATTGATCGTCTCCTGATAGTGAAATGCACGAGATAATCAAGCCAAGTAAAGTGTTTTTAGTTTTTACAAGACTAGCAATAAGGGCTTCTGCATGGAATCAAAATTTAAAAGGTGTGAAAATATCAATAGCCTTGTATTAGATAATATATGTATCCAGTGAACATTCTAAGTAATGATGAATGAATACCGTAATCTAGTTTTAAGAATTAATTTCTTAAGCAAATGGGAAAATTATTTATCATAATTAAATTCTTTTCATTTTTCAATCGTCGGTCTGCAAAAATAATTACCTGTAATTTTGAAAAATTGACCAAATGGTCTAGCAGGAGAATATATTTTTTCATTAACACAAACAGAGTTCAGCGTACCTAATTTTTTTAATTGCTTTAACAGGTTAAAGTTGACCAAGGAGCATATAATTATCCAAGCGAATGTGTTTAAAAGACTTGATAAATTCGCGGCAATGGATGAAATGGCCACCTATAACAGTGTAAATAAGGTTGTGGGTGAGGATTGAGTGGCCGCTGGTCGCATTACACAGGTGGCCATTTATTCCAGTTAAAATATATAGGAAAAATCATCGGGCGGAACTGAAAGTGGCCGCTGACCGCGAGTGGCCGTTGATTTCGAGTGGCCGCTAAGACAGTTTTGACTGTATAGTATTAGGCATCCATTTCTTTAATTAGTCTACCCTTTCAGAGCGTGGAGAATTTGATTTTAGTGAGTCTGGAATCATTTGTTTTAAAAATCATTTCGAATGTATTAAAATGTTTCAAAGATTAAGGAATACTGTTATTAGTACCGTATTCAATGAAACGGTATTTTACAGGTATTACTCTCTCATTGGGAAATTAGACTTAGATGTCAAATCAAATACTCTTATTGCCCAGCAGTGTTTTTTTATGTACAGAATAGGTTATTTTGAATAAATTCACAGTTCTTTAAAGTTTTTGTTTGTTTTTTTTCCTCCCTCCCTTGTGGGTTTTGAATTTTAGAGATGACGTTATAAGTAGAATTAGCTTTGGACAGCCTAAACAAATAAATGGATTGATTTCATCAAAAGTTCCAGTATATACCTCAATTAATGCCCTAAGGTTTGTACTGCATAGAATATGGGAATAAGGTGAATTCAGTCAGAAAAGCAATATAATAACATATTTATTAAAGTTTTAGAAATAAAATAAAAGTACTAGTACAACACTAACAGTGATCTATAGTTTATCTAACATTTTCTCTATGCAACATTTTATTTTTAATTAAATCAATTTTTAGCCAACATATTTTCCACTGTAAAAAGATGCCATACATCTATACATATACAAGTACTTGTAAAATTCCTGAGCCAGAAAATCTGCCAGAACATTGGTAAACTTGCTTCCTGCCACTTGTTGAGTGCTGGTACTTCCTAGGATTCTGTAGAGTCCAGCGTGTAGACGCACTACTGAGACATCAGTAGAGTCTCCCCCAAGGCGATACACTAATACATTACTACAGCAATGCAAAAGAAAATATCAAGTCACTGTAACAACAGTGAAATAAAAACCAATTTTAGAAAAAAAAACTTCATTTCTCAAATATACTACACTTTCATATACTGTAGAAGCACAAATTTTT